>NW_026266718.1:0-24000 GCF_025860055.1 Xyrauchen texanus | reverse complement strand
TGACTGTGTATACTCGCACACAAGTAAGAGAGAGAGCATGCCTAACCAATGATATTGCGGAGTGATATCATCATAAGAAAAAAGCCGAAAGACAATCCCAGTCAGCTTATTAGCGTGGTCTGTACAGATAGCATTTACTCTTAGCAATTTCAGTTACTCTAACAAGGAAGCATTAATAATTCACTGATTCAATTGAGCCACATGCAGCCTTAAAGGGAGTTTTCCAGAACCCACCATTTACCCTTTGTGTATTTTGTTGTATATAAATATATATATAAATAGTGTGTTTCTTCTGCTATTAGTGTATATTAAGTACATTTATGTTCAATGTTGTGTTATCACTAGGGGTGTGAATCTTTGGGTTGAAAGCAAATCGATTCAATTCACGATTCACAGGTTTTCGATTTGATTCAAAAACGATTTTTGCAAATTCAAAACGATTCGATTTACTATGAGATTCGATAAACAATTCAATTCAGCATTTTTTTAATTCATTTATAGTATTTTTGAAATACTTCCCCTGTGTCTTAAGCAAGAAAAAGAAATGAAAACTACTTAAGATTGTTTATTGCCCCAAAAGTTGAAAGAAAACACATTCAAATACATGTACTGTACTTACAGGCTACTTGGAACAGTTAAGTCATTTTATTTGTATAGCGCTTTTCACAACACACATTTCAAAGCAGCTTTACAGAAAATCATGCATTAACAGAAAATGTAATATCTATAAAGTCTTAAGAGTCATCATTGTGCAGTTTGATTAAATATGATTGTACATTTTTTATAAAAAATGTATTATTAAATAATAATTGCATTTAGAACCCCAGTGAGCAAGCTGAAGGTGACCGTGGCAAGTTACACAAAATTCCATAAAATGTTAGAATAATAACCTTGGGAAAAACCAGGTTAACTGTGGGGGCCAGTTCCCCTCTGGCTTAACAACATGAATATAATACCAATAATATAGCTGCAAGCAGCAATGCGGATTCCTCCTCAAAATGGCAAATCATTTAAAATTGATCAGTAGATGGTTGGGGATAAACCCTCCCAATTAAGGAATTCAAAAAAACATGTCTTTGTCTGAATCCTAAACGAAACATTTTCAATGTACAGGAAAATCCATACCGGACCTTATGGATCCTTGAGGCTTTTTGTTCCCAATGAGAAATGAGGCATGTACACCAAGTTTCAGAAGAATTGGACAAATAAGCGTGGAAATGGTATCACTTTGAAAATATTTTTTTGGGACGTAGCCTGTAGCACCACCTATGGTCGAATGTGGGCCATTCTTGGTTTGTGGGTTCCTGTTGGCCTGTAGTATCAATGTACAAAATTAGAAAATATTTGACCAGAAAATGGGAATTTTGGAGTGGCCTGTAAGCCCCCTAGGGGCGAATGTGGACCATTCTTGGTTTGTGGGTTCCTTTTGGCCTGTAGAATCAATGTACCAAATTAGAAAATGTTTGACCAGAAAATGGGACTTTTGGGAATTACCTGTAAGCCCCCTAATGGCGAATGTTGGCCATTCTTGGTTTGTGGGTTCCTGTTGGCCTGTAGTACCATTGTACCAAATTAGAACATTTTAGACCAGAAAATGGAAATTTCGGCATGGCCTGTAAGCCCCCTAGGGGTGAATGTTGGCCATTCTTGGTTTGTGGGTTCCTGTTGGCCTGTAGTATCAATGTACCAAATTAGAACATTTTTGACCAGAAAGCGGGAATTTTAGGCGTGGCCTTTAAGCCCCCTAGTGGCGAATGTCGGCCATTCTTGGTTTGTGGGTTCCTGTTGGCCTGTAGTACCATTGTACCAAATTAGAACATTTTAGACCAGAAAATGGGAATTTCGGCATGGCCTGTAAGCCCCCTAAGGGCGAATGTTAGCCATTCTTTGCTGCAGTACTTCAGAGTGATGTCATCTTGAAGCATGTTAGGTTTGAAAAACCATCAGTCAAAATTACATTTGATTTATTGACGCGTATATATTGTTAAAATTTGGACATTTACATAAACACGCCCCTTTCAGCCATTTTGTATCGTATTCATTTTTCCTAAGTAGCGTTTTCAAAGACTTCAATTCTACACATGTGTACCAAATTTCAAGTCAATTGGAGCTACGGTTCAGGAGAAGAAGAGTTTTGTAGGTTTTACGCAAATTTTCAGCGTCACGGAAAAATCCATCATGGCGGAAGTTATGGGTTCTTGAGGCTTTTTGTTCCCCATGAGAAATGAGGCATGTACACCAAGTTTCAGGAGATTTGGACAAATGGCGTGGAAATGGTATCACTTTGAAAATATTTTTTTTTGAGCGTGGCCTGTAAGCGCCACCTATGGGCGAATGTTGACCATTCTTGGTTTGGGGGTACCCGTTGGCATGGACTATCAATGTGCCAATTTAGAAAAGTTTTGACCAGTGACTTTTTGAGCTATTTGGGCTCAAGGAGAATAATAATAATAATAATAATAATATATAGCTGCAAGCAGCAATGCGGATTCCTCCTCAAAATGGCAAATCATTTCAAATTGATCAGTAGAGGGTTGGGGTTAAACCCTCTCAATGGATGAATCCAAAAAACATGTATTTCTGTCTGAATCCTAAGCGAAACATTTTCAGTCTACAGGAAAATCCATCATACCTTATGGATCCTTGAGGCGTTTTTGTTCCCAATGAGAAATGAGGCATGTACACCAAGATTCAAAAGAATTGGTTAAATGGCGTGGAAATGGTATCACTTTGAAAATATTTTTTTGGAACGTGGCCTGTAGCGCCTCCTATGGGCAAATGTGGGTCATTCTTGGTTTGTGGGTTCCTGTTGGCCTGTAGTATCAATGTACATAATTAGAAAATATTTGACCAGAAAATGGGACTTTTGGGAATTACCTGTAGCGCCCCTAGGGGTGAATGTTAGCCATTCTTGGTTTGAGGGTTCCTGTTGACCTGTAGTATCAATGTACCAAATTAGAACATTTTTGACCATAAAATGGGAATTTGACGTGGCCTCTAGTGCCCCTAAGGGCGAATGTTAGCCATTCTTTGTTTGTGGGTTCCTGTTGGCCAGTAGTATCAATGTACCATATTAGAAAATTTTTGACCAGAAAACGAAATTTTGGGAGTGGCCTGTAAGCCCCCTAATGGCGAATGTGGGCCATACTTGGTTTGTGGGTTCCTGTTGGCCTGTAGTATCAATGTACCAAATTATAACTTTTTGACCAGAAAATGGGAATTTCGGCGGCCTCTAAGCCACCTAGTGGTGAATGTCGGTCATTCTTGGTTTGTGGATTCCTTTTGGCCTGTACTATTAATGTACCAAATTAGAACATTTTTGACCAGAAAATGGGAATTTCGGCATGGCCTGTAGTGCCCCTAGAGGCGAATGTTAGCCATTCTTGGTTTGAGGGTTCCTGTTGACCTGCAGTATCAATGTACCAAATTAGAGCGTTTTTGACCAGAAAGCGAAATTTTGGAAGTAGCCTGTAAGCGCCCCTAAGAGCGAATGTGGGCCACACTTGGTATGTGGGTTCCTGTTGGCCTGTAGTATCAAAGTACCAAATTAGAAAATTTTTGACCAGAAAATGGGAATTTTGGCTTGTCCTGTAGTGCCCCCTAGTGGCGAATGTCGGTCATTCTTGGTTTGTGGATTCCTGTTGGCCTGTACTATTCTTGTGCGAATTAGAACATTTTTGACCAGAAAATGGGAATTTTGGCTTGTCCTGTAGTGCCCCTAATGGCAGTATGTAGGTCATTCTTGGTTTGTGGATTCCTGTTGGCCTGTACTATTAATTTACCAAATTAGAACATTTTTGACCAGAAAATGGGAATTTTAGCATGGCCATTCTTTGCACAGTACTTCAGAGTGATGTCATCTTTAAGCATGTTAGGTTTGAAAAACCATCAGTCAAAATTACATTTGATTTATTGACACGTATATATTGTTAAAATTTGGACATTTACATAAACACGCCCCTTTCAGCCATTTTGTATCGTATTCATTTTTCCTAAATAGCGTTTTCAAGGATGTCCATTCTACACATGTGTACCAAATTTCAAGTCAATTGGAGCTACGGTTCAGGAGAAGAAGAGTTTTGTAGGTTTTAGCAAATTTTTCAGCGTCACGGGAAAATCCATCATGGCGGAAGTTATGGGTTCTTGAGGCTTTTTGTTCCCCATGAGGAATGAGGCATGTACACCAAATTTCAGAAGATTTGGACAAATGGCGTGGAAATTGTATCACTTTGAATTTTGTTTTTTGGGCGTGGCCTGTAAGCGCCACCTATGGGCGAATGTGGGCCATTCTTGGTTTAGGGGTACCCGTTGGCATGGAGTATCAATGTGCCAATTTAGAAAATTTTTGACCAGTGACTTTTTGAGCTATTGGGGCTCAAGGAGAAGAATAATAATAATAATAATAATAATAATAATAATAATAATCAATAATAGACCATCAATTACAATAGATTCCCTCCTCGGAGAATCTAATAATAATAATAATAATAATAATCGCAAATACAATAGATTCCTCCAGGAGAATCTAAATATCTCAAGCAGCAATGGATTCCTCCTCAAAATGGCAAATCATTTAAAATTGATCAGTAGATGGTTGGGGATAAACCCTCCCAATTAAGGAATTCAAAAAACATGTCTTTGTCTGAATCCTAAACGAAACATTTTCAATGTACAGGAAAATCCATACGGACCTTATGGATCCTTGAGGCTTTTTGTTCCCAATGAGAAATGAGGCATGTACACCAAGTTTCAGAAGAATTGGACAAATGGGGTGGAAATGGTATCACTTTGAAAAAATATTTTTTGGGACGTGGCCTGTAGCGCCACCTATGGGCAAATGTGGGTCATTCTTGGTTTGTGGGTTCCTGTTGGCCTGTAGTATCAATGTACAAAATTAGAAAATATTTGACCAGAAAATGGGAATTTTGGAGTGGCCTGTAAGCGCCCCTAGGGGCGAATGTGAGCCATTCTTGGTTTGTGGGTTCCTGTTGGCCTGTAGAATCAATGTACCAAATTAGAAAATGTTTGACCAGAAAATGGGACTTTTGGGAATTACCTGTAAGCGCCCCTAATGGCGAATGTTGGCCATTCTTGGTTTTGTGGGTTCCTGTTGGCCTGTAGTACCATTGTACCAAATTAGAACATTTTAGACCAGAAAATGGGAATTTCGGCATGGCCTGTAAGCCCCCTAGGGGTGAATGTTGGCCATTCTTGGTTTGTGGGTTCCTGTTGGCCTGTAGTACCATTGTACCAAATTAGAACATTTTAGACCAGAAAATGGGAATTTCGGCATGGCCTGTAAGCGCCCCTAGGGGTGAATGTTGGCCATTCTTGGTTTGTGGGTTCCTGTTGGCCTGTAGTATCAATGTACCAAATTAGAACATTTTTGACCAGAAAGCGGGAATTTTGGCGTGGCCTTTAAGCCCCCTAGTGGCGAATGTCGGCCATTCTTGGTTTGTGGGTTCCTGTTGGCCTGTAGTACCATTGTACCAAATTAGAACATTTTAGACCAGAAAATGGGAATTTCGGCATGGCCTGTAAGCCCCCTAAGGGCGAATGTTAGCCATTCTTTGCGCAGTACTTCAGAGTGATGTCATCTTGAAGCATGTTAGGTTTGAAAAACCATCAGTCAAAATTACATTTGATTTATTGACACGTATATATTGTTAAAATTTGGACATTTACATAAACACGCCCCTTTCAGCCATTTTGTATCGTATTCATTTTTCCTAAGTAGCGTTTTCAAAGACTTCAATTCTACACATGTGTACCAAATTTCAAGTCAATTGGAGCTATGGTTCAGGAGAAGAAAGAGTTTTGTAGGTTTTCGCAAATTTTCAGCGTACGGAAAAATCCATCATGGCGGAAGTTATGGGTTCTTGAGGCTTTTTGTTCCCCATGAGAAATGAGGCATGTACACCAAGTTTCAGGAGATTTGGACAAATGGCGTGGAAATGGTATCACTTTGAAAATATTTTTTTTGGGCGTGGCCTGTAAGCGCCACCTATGGGCAGAATGTTGACCATTCTTGGTTTGGGGGTACCCGTTGGCATGGACTATCAATGTGCCAATTTAGAAAACTTTTGACCAGTGACTTTTTGAGCTATTTGGGCTCAAGGAAGAATAATAATAATAATAATAATAATAATAATATAGCTAGCAAGCAGCAATGCAGATTCCTCCTCAAAATGGCAAATCATTTAAAATTGATCAGTAGATGGTTGGGGATAAACCCTCCCAATTAAGGAATTCAAAAAACATGTCTTTGTCTGAATCCTAAACGAAACATTTTCAATGTACAGGAAAATCCATACCGGACCTTATGGATCCTTGAGGCTTTTTGTTCCCAATGAGAAATGAGGCATGTACACCAAGTTTCAGAAGAATTGGACAAATGGCGTGGAAATGGTATCACTTTGAAAATATTTTTTTGGGGCGTGGCCTGTAGCACCACCTATGGTCGAATGTGGGCCATTCTTGGTTTGTGGGTTCCTGTTGGCCTGTAGTATCAATGTACAAAATTAGAAAATATTTGACCAGAAAATGGGAATTTTGGAGTGGCCTGTAAGCCCCCTAGGGGCGAATGTGGGCCATTCTTGGTTTGTGGGTTCCTTTTGGCCTGTAGAATCAATGTACCAAATTAGAAAATGTTTGACCAGAAAATGGGACTTTTGGGAATTACCTGTAGCGCCCCTAATGGCGAATGTTGGCCATTCTTGGTTTGTGGGTTCCTGTTGGCCTGTAGTACCATTGTACCAAATTAGAACATTTTAGACCAGAAAATGGGAATTTCGGCATGGCCTGTAAGCGCCCCTAGGGGTGAATGTTGGCCATTCTTGGTTTGTGGGTTCCTGTTGGCCTGTAGTATCAATGTACCAAATTAGAACATTTTTGACCAGAAAGCGGGAATTTTGGCGTGGCCTTTAAGCCCCCTAGTGGCGAATGTCGGCCATTCTTGGTTTGTGGGTTCCTGTTGGCCTGTAGTACCATTGTACCAAATTAGAACATTTTAGACCAGAAAATGGGAATTTCGGCATGGCCTGTAAGCGCCCCTAGGGGCGAATGTTAGCCATTCTTTGCGCAGTACTTCAGAGTGATGTCATCTTGAAGCATGTTAGGTTTGAAAAACCATCAGTCAAAATTACATTTGATTTATTGACACGTATATATTGTTAAAATTTGGACATTTACATAAACACGCCCCTTTCAGCCATTTTGTATCGTATTCATTTTTCCTAAGTAGCGTTTTCAAAGACTTCAATTCTACACATGTGTACCAAATTTCAAGTCAATTGGAGCTACGGTTCAGGAGAAGAAAGAGTTTTGTAGGTTTTAGCAAATTTTCAACGTCACGGAAAAATCCATCATGGCGGAAGTTATGGGTTCTTGAGGCTTTTTTGTTCCCCATGAGAAATGAGGCATGTACACCAAGTTTCAGGAGATTTGGACAAATGGCGTGGAAATGGTATCACTTTGAAAATATTTTTTTTGGGCGTGGCCTGTAGCGCCACCTATGGGCGAATGTTGACCATTCTTGGTTTGGGGGTACCCGTTGGCATGGACTATCAATGTGCCAATTTAGAAAACTTTTGACCAGTGACTTTTTGAGCTATTTGGGCTCAAGGAGAAGAATAATAATAATAATAATAATAAATATAGCTGCAAGCAGCAATGCGGATTCCTCCTCAAAATGGCAAATCATTTAAAATTGATCAGTAGATGGTTGGGGTTAAACCCTCTCAATGGATGAATTCAAAAAACATGTATTTCTGTCTGAATCCTAAGCGAAACATTTTCAGTCTACAGGAAAATCCATACATGACCTTATGGATCCTTGAGGCTTTTTGTTCCCAATGAGAAATGAGGCATGTACACCAAGTTTCAGAAGAATTGGTTAAATGGCGTGGAAATGGTATCACTTTGAAAATATTTTTTGGGGCGTGGCCTGTAGCGCCTCCTATGGGCAAATGTGGGTCATTCTTGGTTTGTGGGTTCCTGTTGGCCTGTAGTATCAATGTACATAATTAGAAAATATTTGACCAGAAAATGGGACTTTTGGAGTTACCTGTAGCGCCCCCTAGGGGTGAATGTTGGCCATTCTTGGTTTGAGGGTTCCTGTTGACCTGTAGTATCAATGTACCAAATTAGAACATTTTTGACCATAAAATGGGAATTTGGAGTGGCCTCTAGTGCCCCCTAGAGGCGAATGTTAGCCATTCTTTGTTTGTGGGTTCCTGTTGGCCAGTAGTATCAATGTACCATATTAGAACATTTTTGACCAGAAAACGAAATTTTGGGAGTGGCCTGTAAGCCCCCTAATGGCGAATGTGGGCCATACTTGGTTTGTGGGTTCCTGTTGGCCTGTAGTATCAATGTACCAAATTATAACTTTTTGACCAGAAAATGGGAATTTAGGCTGGCCTCTAACGCCACCTAGTGGTGAATGTCGGTCATTCTTGGTTTGTGGATTCCTTTTGGCCTGTACTATTAATGTACCAAATTAGAACATTTTTGACCAGAAAATGGGAATTTCGGCATGGCCTGTAGTGCCCCCTAAGGGCGAATGTTAGCCATTCTTGGTTTGAGGGTTCCTGTTGACCTGCAGTATCAATGTACCAAATTAGAGCGTTTTTGACCAGAAAGCGAAATTTTGGAGTAGCCTGTAAGCCCCCTAAGAGCGAATGTGGACCACACTTGGTATGTGGGTTCCTGTTGGCCTGTAGTATCAAAGTACCAAATTAGAAAATTTTTGACCAGAAAATGGGAATTTTGGCTTGTCCTGTAGTGCCCCTAGTGGCGAATGTCGGTCATTCTTGGTTTGTGGATTCCTGTTGGCCTGTACTATTCTTGTACCGAATTAGAACATTTTTGACCAGAAAATGGGAATTTTAGCTTGTCCTGTAGTGCCCCTAGTGGCGTATGTCGGTCATTCTTGGTTTGTGGATTCCTGTTGGCCTGTACTATTAATTTACCAAATTAGAACATTTTTGACCAGAAAATGGGAATTTTAGCATGGCCATTCTTTGCACAGTACTTCAGAGTGATGTCATCTTTAAGCATGTTAGGTTTGAAAAACCATCAGTCAAAATTACATTTGATTTATTGACACGTATATATTGTTAAAATTTGGACATTTACATAAACACGCCCCTTTCAGCCATTTTGTATACGTATTCATTTTTCCTAAGTAACGTTTTCAAGGATGTCCATTCTACACATGTGTACCAAATTTCAAGTCAATTGGAGCTACGGTTCAGGAGAAGAAGAGTTTTGTAGGTTTTCGCAAATTTTCAGCGTACGGGAAAATCCATCATGGCGGAAGTTATGGGTTCTTGAGGCTTTTTGTTCCCCATGAGGAATGAGGCATGTACACCAAATTTCAGAAGATTTGGACAAATGGCGTGGAAATTGTATCACTTTGAATTTTGTTTTTTGGGCGTGGCCTGTAGCGCCACCTATGGGCGAATGTGGGCCATTCTTGGTTTGGGGGTACCCGTTGGCATGGAGTATCAATGTGCCAATTTAGAAAATTTTGACCAGTGACTTTTTGAGCTATTGGGGCTCAAGGAGAAGTAATAATAATAATAATATAATAATAATAATAAATATAGCTGCAAGCAGCAATGCGGATTCCTCCTCAAAATGGCAAATCATTTAAAATTGATCAGTAGAGGGTTGGGGTTAAACCCTCTCAATGGATGAATCCAAAAAACATGTATTTCTGTCTGAATCCTAAACGAAACATTTTCAGTGTACAGGAAAATCCATCATACGGACCTTATGGATCCTTGAGGCTTTTTGTTCCCAATGAGAAATGAGGCATGTACACCAAGTTTCAGAAGAATTCGTTAAATGGCATGGAAATGGTATCACTTTGAAAATATTTTTTTGGGACATGGCCTGTAGCGCCAGCTATGGGCAAATGTGGGCCATTCTTGGTTTGTGGGTTCCTGTTGGCCTGTAGTATCAATGTACAAAATTAGAAAATATTTGACCAGAAAATGGGAATTTTGGAGTGGCCTGTAGTGCCCCCTAGGGGCGAATGTGGGCCATTCTTGGTTTGTGGGTTCCTGTTGGCCTATAGAATCAATGTACCAAATTAGAAAATGTTTGACCAGAAAATGGGACTTTTGGGAATTACCTGTAGCGCCCCTTAATGGCGAATGTTGGCCATTCTTGGTTTGTGGGTTCCTGTTGGCCTGTAGTACCATTGTACCAAATTAGAACATTTTGACCAGAAAATGGGAATTTGGCATGGCCTGTAGCCCCCTAGTGGTGAATGTTGGCCATTCTTGGTTTGTGGGTTCCTGTTGGCCTGTAGTATCAATGTACCAAATTAGAACATTTTTGACCAGAAAATGGGAATTTCTGGCGTGTGCCTGTGAAGTCGCCTCCTAAGGCAGCGAATGTTGGCCATTCTTTGCACAGTACTTCAGAGTGATGTCATCTTGAAGCATGTTAGGTTTGAAAAACCATCAGTCAAAATTACATTTGATTTATTGACACGTATATATTGTTAAAATTTGGACATTTACATAAACACGCCCCTTTCAGCCATTTTGTATCGTATTCATTTTTCCTAAGTAACGTTTTCAAGGATGTCCATTCTACACATGTGTACCAAATTTCAAGTCAATTGGAGCTACGGTTCAGGAGAAGAAGAGTTTTGTAGGTTTTCGCAAATTTTCAACGTACGGGAAAATCCATCATGGCGGAAGTTATGGGTTCTTGAGGCTTTTTTGTTCCCCATGAGGAATGAGGCATGTACACCAAATTTCAGAAGATTTGGACAAATGGCGTGGAAATTGTATCACTTTGAATTTTGTTTTTTGGGCGTGGCCTGTAAGCGCCACCTATGGGCGAATGTGGGCCATTCTTGGTTTGGGGGTACCCGTTGGCATGGAGTATCAATGTGCCAATTTAGAAAATTTTTGACCAGTGACTTTTTGAGCTATTGGGGCTCAAGGAGAAGAATAATAATAATAATAATAATAAATATAGCTGCAAGCAGCAATGCGGATTCCTCCTCAAAATGGCAAATCATTTAAAATTGATCAGTAGATGGTTGGGGATAAACCCTCCCAATTAAGGAATTCAAAAAAACATGTCTTCGTCTGATTCCTAAACAAAACATTTTCAATGTACAGGAAAATCCATACCGGACCTTATGGATCCTTGAGGCTTTTTGTTCCCAATGAGAAATGCGGCATGTACACCAAGTTTCAGAAGAATTGGACAAATGGGGTGGATATTATATCATTTTGAAAAAAAAAATTTGGGGCGTGGCCTGTAGCGCCACCTATGGGCAAATGTTGGTCATTCTTGGTTTGTGGGTTCCTGTTGGCCTGTAGTATAAATGTACAAAATTAGAAAATATTTGACCAGAAAATGGGAATTTTGGAGTGGCCTGTAGCGCCCCCTAGGGGCGAATGTGGGCCTTTCTTGGTTTGTGGGTTCCTGTCGGCCTGTAGAATCAATACACCAAATTAGAAAATGTTTGACCAGAAAATGGGATTTTTGGAATTACCTGTAGCGCCCCCTAATGGCGAATGTTGGCCATTCAGTGGTTTGTGGGTTCCTGTTGGCATGTAGTATCAGTGTACCAAATTAGAACATTTTTGACCAGAAAATGGGAATTTTGGCATGGCCTGTAGCGCCCCCTAGGGGTGAATGTTGTCCATTCTTGGTTTGTGGGTTCCTGTCTGCCTGTAGTATCAATGTACCAAATTAAAAAAAATTTGACCAGAAAACGGGAATTTTGGCGTGGCCTTTAGCGCCCCTAGTGGCGAATGTCGGCCATTCTTGGTTTGTGGGTTCCTGTTGGCCTGTAGTACCATTGTACCAAATTAGAACATTTTAGACCAGAAAATGGGAATTTCGACATGGCCTGTAGCGCCCCCTAGGGGCGAATGTCGGCCATTCTTTGCGCAGTACTTCAGAGTGATGTCATCTTGAAGCATGTTAGGTTTGAAAAACCATCAGTCAAAATTACATTTGATTTATTGACAGGTATATATTGTTAAAATTTGGACATTTACATAAACACGCCCCTTTCAGACATTTTGTATCACATTCATTTTTCCTAAGTAATGTTTTCAAGGATGTCCATTCTACAAATGTGTACCAAATTTCAAGTCAATTGGAGCTACGGTTCAGGAGAAGAAGAGTATTTTTAGGTTTTACGCAAATTTTCAACGTACGGGAAAATCCATCATGGTGAAAGTTATGGGTCCTTAAGGCTTTTTTGTTCCCCATGAGGAATGAGGCATGTACACCAAGTTTCAGAAGATTTAGACAAATGGCGTGGAAATTGTATCACTTTGAATGAAAAATCACTTTGAAAATCTCTACTTTCACTTTCACTTCTCTCTTAAGATTTTTTTCTGTTTTTTTTGTGTGATTTACATAAGCATATCACAAGCAATTTTATTTGAAAGACTATCTAGGCACATAATAACACTGTATAGCTGTGACTGTTTATAACTATTTCAAAATGTAGCCTACAAGCTCACACTTTAAATGGTCAGTGCTTTGATTTTTAAATCATTAAAATAGCAACAGATCCAGTGAAAAAAATGGAGTGATTGTGTTTACATGCCATTCAAAAACGTGGCATTTTACAAGGTAAGAGAGAAATAAAAAAACTTAAAATAATACCATTTGTACTTCTCAATTACTTGGGAATGTCTATGTTCAGGACGAAGGCTAAATTGTTACTGTCTCTTTAAGAGGCTTTTATCGCATGATACGATACTTAAGGCACAGTTCAGTTTAATCTTTTGAGAACTGAGAAGTATCATTATTTTCGTTTTGTGCCATGCTTGTTGCATTTGTATTCATTGTGAGATGATAAAATACAGACTGCGTGAATGGTTGATTTTGTTCACTTGAATTTTGTGGCGTGTTTCAGAAAAATAATCGCGAAGACAGAGACTGAGCACCCTGTTTATTTATTTTACAAAAGCACAAGGTTTTGTTGTTATTGTAAGTGTACACAAATAAAAGTACACATTTCATAGTTCGTAATGATGTCTTGCATGTTTCTGTATGGGCAAAAATGACGCAGTATTTTGTTTAAGTTGTTTCCGCTGTTTCGAGAGAAAAATATAGCAGGACGTCATCTGGAATAATGCCAGAATAAAATATAATTATTCCAGATTTCTTTCTCAACTGTTTGTTCACTTGAGACATAACAGACTCCTCAATATATCATGTATTTTGACACTCTGTTGTATGAAATTGTCCGTTCAGACGCAAGCAGCAGCGAAAGACATCGGAGTGCGTGAGTTAGACGCGACGCGGCTCGCTGTGTCACACAAACAGCTCGCAAACATGTATTTGAGTTGTTTTGACATTTGTTGAGTTGAATAGTGTAAAATCGCTTGAATGTTCAAACAGGCAAACATTGTATACAACCGACAAACCTTCATGATGATCGCGAGCAAAAATGATCTCGCCTCGCGGTTTGCGTGTTGTCAGAGACAATTAAACAACATCATTCTCGGAAGTTTTGATACGTTAGGATTGATCAGCCCATCCCTACTTTCTTTAGACATATGTTTCATGTTTGTGTAAGTTTTTGTGACGTGTTTCAGAAAGATATTACGCTTAGACAAAGAGCACACGGTTTATTTTCTTTATTTTACAACAAATAAAAGTACAACTTTCATAGTTTGTGACGATGTATTAAATGTATCTGTATGTGCAAAAATAACGCAGTATTTTGTTTAAGCTGTTAACGCTGTTTCGAGAGAAAAATCTTAACAGGACACCACAGCGGCATCCGTGTTGTTCACAATAATTCATAATTAAATATATTGATACCCAATTTCTTTATCAACTGTTTGTTCACTTGATACATAACAGACACCCCAATATATCATGTATTTTGGTGTATGAAATTGTCCGTTCAAACGCATGAAGCTGTGAAAGCGAACTCTCATCGGCGTCGCGAGCGTTAGTCGCGACGCGGCTCGCTCGCTGTGTCACACAAACTGCTCGAAAACATTTATTTGAGTTGTTTTGCCTTTGTTGAGTTGAATAGTGTAAAATCGCTTGAATGTTCAAGCAGGCAACCATTGTACACAACCAACAAACCTTCGTGAAGATCGCGAGCAAAAATGATCTCGCCTCGAGGATTGCGTGTTGTCAGAGACAATTAAACAACATCATACTCGGAAGTTTTGATACGTTAACGCTGTCTCGATAGAGAAAAATCTAACAGGACATCACAGCGGCATCACTAGACCCCTTCAATAATTCATAATTCAATATATTGATACCCGATTTCTTTATCAACTGTTTGTTCACTTGAGATATAGCAGACACCCCAATATATCATGTATTTTGGTGTATGAAATTGTCCGTTGAAACGCAAGAAGGGAAAGCGAACTCTCATCGGCGTCGCGAACGTTAGACGCGACGCGGCTCGCTCGCTGTGTCACACAAACTGCTCGAAAACATTTATTTGAGTTGTTTTGCCTTTGTTGAGTTGAATAGTGTAAAATCGCTTGAATGTTCAAACTGGAAAGCATTAAGACACACAATTGATTTGACATACCTCCATGCAGACGCAAAATGTCTTCTGTAGTCTAAGTCTGGAGCTCCACCCACTAGGAGACCGAAATGCTTCATTAGAGAGATTGCTACAGAAGAGCTGCATGTGGTAGACAGAGTTACTCCAGTAGAGGGAGCCTCTTTGCTCAGCCAATGTAAGTGAATGGGATTTTACATGTGGACCATATTTGTCCAGTAGAGGGAGCACTTTTGCTCAGCCATTGTAAATCAATGGGATTTTAAAAATTTTTGATCATCTTTTGTGTGTACATTTACATAAACACGTCCATTTCAGCCATTTTGTATTGTATTCATTTTTGCTAAGTAACGTTTGGAAAGACATACATACTACACACGTGTGCCAAATTCCAAGTCAATTGGAGCTGAGGTTCAGGAGAAGAAGAGTTTTGTAGGTTTTCCAAAATTTTCACTGTACAGGAAAATCCATAATGGCAGAAGTATGGGTCCTTGAGGCTTTTTTGTTCCCCATGAGAAATGAGGCATGTTTACAAAGTTTCAGAAGATTTGGACAAATGGGGTGGAAATTATATCACTTTGAATTTTTGTTTTTTGGGCGTGGCCTGTAGCGCCACCTATGGGCGAATGTTGACCATTCTTGGTTTGGGGGTACCCGTTGGCATGGAGTATCAATGTGCCAATTTAGAAAATTTTTGACCAGTGACTTTTTGAGCTATTGGGGCTCAAGGAGAAGAATAATAATAATAATAATAAATATAGCTGCAAGCAGCAATGCGGATTCCTCCTCAAAATGGCAAATCATTTCAAATTGATCAGTAGATGGTTGGGGTTAAACCCTCTCAATGGATGAATCCAAAAAACATGTATTTCTGTCTGAATCCTAAACGAAACATTTTCAGTCTACAGGAAAATCCATCATACCTTATGGATCCTTGAGGCGTTTTTGTTCCCAATGAGAAATGAGGCATGTACACCAAGATTCAAAAGAATTGGTTAAATGGCGTGGAAATGGTATCACTTTGAAAATATTTTTTGGGGGCGTGGCCTGTAGCGCCTCCTATGGGCAAATGTGGGTCATTCTTGGTTTGTGGGTTCCTGTTGGCCTGTAGTATCAATGTACATAATTAGAAAATATTTGACCAGAAAATGGGACTTTTGGGAATTACCTGTAGCGCCCCCTAGGGGTGAATGTTGGCCATTCTTGGTTTGAGGGTTCCTGTTGACCTGTAGTATCAATGTACCAAATTAGAACATTTTTGACCATAAAATGGGAATTTCGGCGTGGCCTCTAGTGCCCCCTAGGGGCGAATGTTGGCCATTCTTTGTTTGTGGGTTCCTGTTGGCCAGTAGTATCAATGTACCATATTAGAAAATTTTTGACCAGAAAACGAAATTTTGGGAGTGGCCTGTAGCGCCCCTAATGGCGAATGTGGGCCATACTTGGTTTGTGGGTTCCTGTTGGCCTGTAGTATCAATGTACCAAATTATAACTTTTTTGACCAGAAAATGGGAATTTCGGCTTGGCCTCTAGCGCCACCTAGTGGTGAATGTCGGTCATTCTTGGTTTGTGGATTCCTTTTGGCCTGTACTATTAATGTACCAAATTAGAACATTTTTGACCAGAAAATGGGAATTTCGGCATGGCCTGTAGTGCCCCCTAGGGGCGAATGTTGGCCATTCTTGGTTTGAGGGTTCCTGTTGACCTGCAGTATCAATGTACCAAATTAGAACGTTTTTGACCAGAAAACGAAATTTTGGAGTAGCCTGTAGCGCCCCCTAAGGGCGAATGTGGGCCACACTTGGTATGTGGGTTCCTGTTGGCCTGTAGTATCAAAGTACCAAATTAGAAAATTTTTGACCAGAAAATGGGAATTTTGGCTTGTCCTGTAGTGCCCCCTAGTGGCGAATGTCGGTCATTCTTGGTTTGTGGATTCCTGTTGGCCTGTACTATTCTTGTACCGAATTAGAACATTTTTGACCAGAAAATGGGAATTTTGGCTTGTCCTGTAGTGCCCCCTAGTGGCGTATGTCGGTCATTCTTGGTTTGTGGATTCCTGTTGGCCTGTACTATTAATTTACCAAATTAGAACATTTTTGACCAGAAAATGGGAATTTTGGCATGGCCATTCTTTGCACAGTACTTCAGAGTGATGTCATCTTTAAGCATGTTAGGTTTGAAAAACCATCAGTCAAAATTACATTTGATTTATTGACACGTATATATTGTTAAAATTTGGACATTTACATAAACACGCCCCTTTCAGCCATTTTGTATCGTATTCATTTTTCCTAAGTAACGTTTTCAAGGATGTCCATTCTACACATGTGTACCAAATTTCAAGTCAATTGGAGCTACGGTTCAGGAGAAGAAGAGTTTTGTAGGTTTTCGCAAATTTTCAACGTACGGGAAAATCCATCATGGCGGAAGTTATGGGTTCTTGAGGCTTTTTGTTCCCCATGAGGAATGAGGCATGTACACCAAATTTCAGAAGATTTGGACAAATGGCGTGGAAATTGTATCACTTTGAATTTTGTTTTTTTGGGCGTGGCCTGTAGCGCCACCTATGGGCGAATGTGGGCCATTCTTGGTTTGGGGGTACCCGTTGGCATGGAGTATCAATGTGCCAATTTAGAAAATTTTTGACCAGTGACTTTTTGAGCTATTGGGGCTCAAGGAGAATAATAATAATAATAATAATAATAATAATAATAAATATAGCTGCAAGCAGCAATGCGGATTCCTCCTCAAAATGGCAAATCATTTAAAATTGATCAGTAGATGGTTGGGGATAAACCCTCCCAATTAAGGAATTCAAAAAAACATGTCTTTGTCTGAATCCTAAACGAAACATTTTCAATGTACAGGAAAATCCATACCGGACCTTATGGATCCTTGAGGCTTTTTTGTTCCCAATGAGAAATGAGGCATGTACACCAAGTTTCAGAAGAATTGGACAAATGGCGTGGAAATGGTATCACTTTGAAAATATTTTTTTGGGGCGTGGCCTGTAGCGCCACCTATGGTCGAATGTGGGCCATTCTTGGTTTGTGGGTTCCTGTTGGCCTGTAGTATCAATGTACAAAATTAGAAAATATTTGACCAGAAAATGGGAATTTTGGAGTGGCCTGTAGCGCCCCCTAGGGGCGAATGTGGGCCATTCTTGGTTTGTGGGTTCCTTTTGGCCTGTAGAATCAATGTACCAAATTAGAAAATGTTTGACCAGAAAATGGGACTTTTGGGAATTACCTGTAGCGCCCCCTAATGGCGAATGTTGGCCATTCTTGGTTTGTGGGTTCCTGTTGGCCTGTAGTACCATTGTACCAAATTAGAACATTTTAGACCAGAAAATGGGAATTTCGGCATGGCCTGTAGCGCCCCCTAGGGGTGAATGTTGGCCATTCTTGGTTTGTGGGTTCCTGTTGGCCTGTAGTATCAATGTACCAAATTAGAACATTTTTGACCAGAAAACGGGAATTTTGGCGTGGCCTTTAGCGCCCCCTAGTGGCGAATGTCGGCCATTCTTGGTTTGTGGGTTCCTGTTGGCCTGTAGTACCATTGTACCAAATTAGAACATTTTAGACCAGAAAATGGGAATTTCGGCATGGCCTGTAAGCGCCCCCTAGGGGCGAATGTTGGCCATTCTTTGCGCAGTACTTCAGAGTGATGTCATCTTGAAGCATGTTAGGTTTGAAAAACCATCAGTCAAAATTACATTTGATTTATTGACACGTATATATTGTTAAAATTTGGACATTTACATAAACACGCCCCTTTCAGCCATTTTGTATCGTATTCATTTTTCCTAAGTAACGTTTTCAAGGACTGTCAATTCTACACATGTGTACCAAATTTCAAGTCAATTGGAGCTACGGTTCAGGAGAAGAAGAGTTTTGTAGGTTTTCGCAAATTTTCAACGTACGGAAAAATCCATCATGGCGGAAGTTATGGGTTCTTGAGGCTTTTTTGTTCCCCATGAGAAATGAGGCATGTACACCAAGTTTCAGAAGATTTGGACAAATGGCGTGGAAATGGTATCACTTTGAATTTTGTTTTTTTGGGCGTGGCCTGTAGCGCCACCTATGGGCGAATGTTGACCATTCTTGGTTTGGGGGTACCCGTTGGCATGGAGTATCAATGTGCCAATTTAGAAAATTTTTGACCAGTGACTTTTTGAGCTATTGGGGCTCAAGGAGAAGTAATAATAATAATAATAATAAATATAGCTGCAAGCAGCAATGCGGATTCCTCCTCAAAATGGCAAATCATTTAAAATTGATCAGTAGATGGTTGGGGTTAAACCCTCTCAATGGATGAATTCAAAAAACATGTATTTCTGTCTGAATCCTAAACGAAACATTTTCAATGTACAGGAAAATCCATACCGGACCTTATGGATCCTTGAGGCTTTTTGTTCCCAATGAGAAATGAGGCATGTACACCAAGTTTCAGAAGAATTGGACAAATGGCGTGGAAATGGTATCACTTTGAAAATATTTTTTTGGGGCGTGGCCTGTAGCGCCACCTATGGTCGAATGTGGGCCATTCTTGGTTTGTGGGTTCCTGTTGGCCTGTAGTATCAATGTACAAAATTAGAAAATATTTGACCAGAAAATGGGAATTTTGGAGTGGCCTGTAGCGCCCCCTAGGGGCGAATGTGGGCCATTCTTGGTTTGTGGGTTCCTGTTGGCCTGTAGAATCAATGTACCAAATTAGAAAATGTTTGACCAGAAAATGGGACTTTTGGGAATTACCTGTAGCGCCCCCTAATGGCGAATGTTGGCCATTCTTGGTTTGTGGGTTCCTGTTGGCCTGTAGTACCATTGTACCAAATTAGAACATTTTAGACCAGAAAATGGGAATTTCGGCATGGCCTGTAGCGCCCCTAGGGGTGAATGTTGGCCATTCTTGGTTTGTGGGTTCCTGTTGGCCTGTAGTATCAATGTACCAAATTAGAACATTTTTGACCAGAAAACGGGAATTTTGGCGTGGCCTTTAGCGCCCCCTAGTGGCGAATGTCGGCCATTCTTGGTTTGTGGGTTCCTGTTGGCCTGTAGTACCATTGTACCAAATTAGAACATTTTAGACCAGAAAATGGGAATTTCGGCATGGCCTGTAGCGCCCCCTAAGGGCGAATGTTGGCCATTCTTTGCGCAGTACTTCAGAGTGATGTCATCTTGAAGCATGTTAGGTTTGAAAAACCATCAGTCAAAATTACATTTGATTTATTGACACGTATATATTGTTAAAATTTGGACATTTACATAAACACGCCCCTTTCAGCCATTTTGTATCGTATTCATTTTTCCTAAGTAACGTTTTCAAGGACTGTCAATTCTACACATGTGTACCAAATTTCAAGTCAATTGGAGCTACGGTTCAGGAGAAGAAGAGTTTTGTAGGTTTTCGCAAATTTTCAACGTACGGAAAAATCCATCATGGCGGAAGTTATGGGTTCTTGAGGCTTTTTTGTTCCCCATGAGGAATGAGGCATGTACACCAAGTTTCAGAAGATTTGGACAAATGGCGTGGAAATGGTATCACTTTGAATTTTGTTTTTTTGGGCGTGGCCTGTAGCGCCACCTATGGGCGAATGTGGGCCATTCTTGGTTTGGGGGTACCCGTTGGCATGGAGTATCAATGTGCCAATTTAGAAAACTTTTGACCAGTGACTTTTTGAGCTATTTGGGCTCAAGGAGAAGAATAATAATAATAATAATAATAAATATAGCTGCAAGCAGCAATGCGGATTCCTCCTCAAAATGGCAAATCATTTAAAATTGATCAGTAGATGGTTGGGGATAAACCCTCCCAATTAAGGAATTCAAAAAACATGTACTTCTGTCTGAATCCTAAACGAAACATTTTCAATGTACAGGAAAATCCATACCGGACCTTATGGATCCTTGAGGCTTTTTGTTCCCAATGAGAAATGAGGCATGTACACCAAGTTTCAGAAGAATTGGACAAATGGCGTGGAAATGGTATCACTTTGAAAATATTTTTTTGGGATGTGGCCTGTAGCGCCACCTATGGGCAAATGTGGGCCATTCTTGGTTTGTGGGTTCCTGTTGGCCTGTAGTATCAATGTACAAAATTAGAAAATATTTGACCAGAAAATGGGAATTTTGGAGTGGCCTGTAGCGCCCCCTAGGGGCGAATGTGGGCCATTCTTGGTTTGTGGGTTCCTTTTGGCCTGTAGAATCAATGTACCAAATTAGAAAATGTTTGACCAGAAAATGGGACTTTTGGGAATTACCTGTAGCGCCCCCTAATGGCGAATGTTGGCCATTCTTGGTTTGTGGGTTCCTGCTAGGGGTGAATGTTGGCCATTCTTGGTTTGAGGGTTCCTGTTGACCTGTAGTATCAATGTACCAAATTAGAACATTTTTGACCATAAAATGGGAATTTCGGCATGGCCTCTAGTGCCCCCTAGGGGCGAATGTTGGCCATTCTTTGTTTGTGGGTTCCTGTTGGCCAGTAGTATCAATGTACCATATTAGAAAATTTTTGACCAGAAAACGAAATTTTGGGAGTGGCCTGTAGCGCCCCTAATGGCGAATGTGGGCCATACTTGGTTTGTGGGTTCCTGTTGGCCTGTAGTATCAATGTACCAAATTATAACTTTTTTGACCAGAAAATGGGAATTTCGGCTTGGCCTCTAGCGCCACCTAGTGGTGAATGTCGGTCATTCTTGGTTTGTGGATTCCTTTTGGCCTGTACTATTAATGTACCAAATTAGAACATTTTTGACCAGAAAATGGGAATTTCGGCATGGCCTGTAGTGCCCCTAGGGGCGAATGTTGGCCATTCTTGGTTTGAGGGTTCCTGTTGACCTGCAGTATCAATGTACCAAATTAGAACGTTTTTGACCAGAAAACGAAATTTTGGAGTAGCCTGTAGCGCCCCTAAGGGCGAATGTGGGCCACACTTGGTATGTGGGTTCCTGTTGGCCTGTAGTATCAAAGTACCAAATTAGAAAATTTTTGACCAGAAAATGGGAATTTTGGCTTGTCCTGTAGTGCCCCCTAGTGGCGAATGTCGGTCATTCTTGGTTTGTGGATTCCTGTTGGCCTGTACTATTCTTGTACCGAATTAGAACATTTTTGACCAGAAAATGGGAATTTTGGCTTGTCCTGTAGTGCCCCCTAGTGGCGTATGTCGGTCATTCTTGGTTTGTGGATTCCTGTTGGCCTGTACTATTAATTTACCAAATTAGAACATTTTTGACCAGAAAATGGGAATTTTGGCATGGCCATTCTTTGCACAGTACTTCAGAGTGATGTCATCTTTAAGCATGTTAGGTTTGAAAAACCATCAGTCAAAATTACATTTGATTTATTGACACGTATATATTGTTAAAATTTGGACATTTACATAAACACGCCCCTTTCAGCCATTTTGTATCGTATTCATTTTTCCTAAGTAACGTTTTCAAGGATGTCCATTCTACACATGTGTACCAAATTTCAAGTCAATTGGAGCTACGGTTCAGGAGAAGAAGAGTTTTGTAGGTTTTCGCAAATTTTCAACGTACGGGAAAATCCATCATGGCGGAAGTTATGGGTTCTTGAGGCTTTTTTGTTCCCCATGAGGAATGAGGCATGTACACCAAATTTCAGAAGATTTGGACAAATGGCGTGGAAATTGTATCACTTTGAATTTTGTTTTTTTGGGCGTGGCCTGTAGCGCCACCTATGGGCGAATGTGGGCCATTCTTGGTTTGGGGGTACCCGTTGGCATGGAGTATCAATGTGCCAATTTAGAAAATTTTTGACCAGTGACTTTTTGAGCTATTGGGGCTCAAGGAGAAGTAATAATAATAATAATAATAATAAATATAGCTGCAAGCAGCAATGCGGATTCCTCCTCAAAATGGCAAATCATTTCAAATTGATCAGTAGAGGGTTGGGGTTAAACCCTCTCAATGGATGAATCCAAAAAACATGTATTTCTGTCTGAATCCTAAACGAAACATTTTCAGTCTACAGGAAAATCCATCCATACCTTATGGATCCTTGAGGCGTTTTTGTTCCCAATGAGAAATGAGGCATGTACACCAAGATTCAGAAGAATTGGTTAAATGGCGTGGAAATGGTATCACTTTGAAAATATTTTTTGGGGCGTGGCCTGTAGCGCCTCCTATGGGCAAATGTGGGTCATTCTTGGTTTGTGGGTTCCTGTTGGCCTGTAGTATCAATGTACATAATTAGAAAATATTTGACCAGAAAATGGGACTTTTGGGAATTACCTGTAGCGCCCCCTAGGGGTGAATGTTGGCCATTCTTGGTTTGAGGGTTCCTGTTGACCTGTAGTATCAATGTACCAAATTAGAACATTTTTGACCATAAAATGGGAATTTCGGCGTGGCCTCTAGTGCCCCCTAGGGGCGAATGTTGGCCATTCTTTGTTTGTGGGTTCCTGTTGGCCAGTAGTATCAATGTACCATATTAGAAAATTTTTGACCAGAAAACGAGAATTTTGGGAGTGGCCTGTAGCGCCCCTAATGGCGAATGTGGGCCATACTTGGTTTGTGGGTTCCTGTTGGCCTGTAGTATCAATGTACCAAATTATAACATTTTTGACCAGAAAATGGGAATTTCGGCTTGGCCTCTAGCGCCACCTAGTGGTGAATGTCGGTCATTCTTGGTTTGTGGATTCCTTTTGGCCTGTACTATTAATGTACCAAATTAGAACATTTTTGACCAGAAAATGGGAATTTCGGCATGGCCTGTAGTGCCCCCTAGGGGCGAATGTTGGCCATTCTTGGTTTGAGGGTTCCTGTTGACCTGCAGTATCAATGTACCAAATTAGAACGTTTTTGACCAGAAAACGAAATTTTGGAGTAGCCTGTAGCGCCCCTAAGGGCGAATGTGGGCCACACTTGGTATGTGGGTTCCTGTTGGCCTGTAGTATCAAAGTACCAAATTAGAAAATTTTTGACCAGAAAATGGGAATTTTGGCTTGTCCTGTAGTGCCCCCTAGTGGCGAATGTCGGTCATTCTTGGTTTGTGGATTCCTGTTGGCCTGTACTATTCATTGTACCGAATTAGAACATTTTTGACCAGAAAATGGGAATTTTGGCTTGTCCTGTAGTGCCCCCTAGTGGCGTATGTCGGTCATTCTTGGTTTGTGGATTCCTGTTGGCCTGTACTATCAATGTACCAAATTAGAACATTTTTGACCAGAAAATGGGAATTTTGGAGCTATTTTTGCGCTCAAGTGAGCATCTTTAAGCATGTTAGGTGAAACATAGTAGGCTCATATCTATGAGTAATTGTGGGATTCCTGTTGGCCTGTAGTATCAATGTACAATAATTAGAAAATATTTGACCAGAAAATGGGACTTTTGGGAATTGACCTGTAGCGCCATCTAGTGGCGAATGTTGGCCATTCTTGGTTTGAGGGTTCCTGTTGACCTGTAGTATCAATGTACCAAATTAGAACATTTTTGACCATAAAATGGG
>NW_026266717.1:0-24000 GCF_025860055.1 Xyrauchen texanus | reverse complement strand
CTGTAATAAGTGCACTGTAAATCTCTTTGGATAAAAGTGTCTGCCAAATGCATAAATGTAAATGTAAATGTATGACATCAGTTTTTAAGTGTACATTTTTAAATCAGTGCAGTAACATATAATGTGTTTTGTCCCATGTCCAGCATGTCATGAGCAGTATTTACATCGCAGCTACTTCGGAATCATTAACTGAATAAATTAATCTCAACGGAAACCTGGCTGAATGACGGCACCTCAGAGTGTTTCATCTGCTGGGCTTCAAGCTGTTCAGAGAGAATTGTGCTACTGAATCATTGGGGAAAATGAGAGGCGTTGGAACATGCTTTTACATCAACAAAAGTTGGTGTACAGATGTAACAGCGTTTGAAGAAGATGTGCTGTCCTATTTTAGAAGCGCTCTTCCTCAACTGTAAGCCTTTCTACTCACATGGACATTTTTAGGGCCCAAGCCTTGAAAAGGCAAGGCCCTATTGTTTTCGTTAGGATTAATATTATTATTTTTTTTACGACTATTGGGGCACTTTTGGGGCTCTTAACGTGCTCGAAAACTCTTGAAACTTTGCACGCGGGTCAGAACCCGCGGCCATTAGGGCCGGGCTGAAGCTGGTACCCGGGCGTGGCAGGGGGCTCGACGGCGCCCCCTGGAATGGGGTCCGAAAACTTAGTCCATAAATCGAACACGCTTGCATGTAATAATATGAAACTCGGTACACATATAGATCTCATCGTTTCATATATCCTTCATACTTTTACTTTTCACCTCAGCCCAACAGGAAATCGTCTATTTAGGGTTTTTTGGAAAACGCATGCAATGGAATTTGAAATACTCCTCCTAGAGAATTCCACCTATCACCACGAAACTCAGTCAGCATGAAGTCAAGACATTGAGGATGAAAAATTGCCGGCGGATTTTTGATATGTCGAACGGTTTGGCGGTGGCGAGGAAACGAAATGATGGCGCGAAAAGAGAAACAGGAAGTGTGTTATAACTTCTGCATACATTAATTGATGTCGATGAAACTTCAGCAGTGTGTTCGCTGTAAGAGGCCGATCGCATGGATGTGACTATTGTGAGTCAAAGTTATAGCGCCACCAACTGGCAGAAGGAAGTGTGTCACTTTCACAATGCTTTGAAATCACCCTCTTATTTTTACCCGATTTACTTAAAACTTTAGGTGTATAATGTAAACACACGGCAGATGTAGACGTGTGAAAGGATTATTGATATCTTCGATACTGTTGCCGCGGCAACGCTTCAAACTCGAATATTCTTTTTTGATGCTTTTGAGACTCTTAGCATACTTGAAATTGCATGAAACTCGACAGACACATCACATTTATTAGCCAGTAAACATGTGCAGAGATTCAGAAACGGGCGTGGTGCAGGGGCTCAGTAGCGCCACCTTTTGACAAAAGTGGGGGGGTTGCTTTACACTTTGACCCACAGTCACAAAACTCAGTAATTATATTGTTCTCATCGAGCCGGACAACTTTCTAATTTACAGTCATTAGCTCAGACCAACAGAAAGTCAGATATTTTGGTTTGAATGTGGATGTTTTGGAGAATTTTCTCTCCCTCTCTCACTGACCCTACGTCTCTCTGTGTCTGTGGGGAGGGTGCTGATTTTGCTGAGGAGTGAAAATGCTTTTATTTTTGTTTTTCAAGGTTTTGGGGCCCTTAACGTGCTCGAAAACTCTTGAAACTTTGCACACGGTCGGAACCCGCGGCCATCAGGGTCGGACCGAAGATGGTACCGAGCGTGGCAGGGGGCTCGACAGCGCCCCTGGAATGGGATTCGAACACTTGTCCATATATCAAACATGCTTGCATGTAATGATATGAAACTCGGTACACTTGTAGATCTCGTCGGGCCGAACAACTTTCGTGCTCTAAGTTTTACGCCAGCCCAACAGGAAGTCGGCTATTATGGGTTGTTTGGAAACACATGCTCTGGAATTATATATATTCCGCCTAGAGAATGAATCCAATCGCCACCAAACTCGGTCGGCATGAAGTCAAGACATTGAGGATGCTACATTCCGGACGGATTTTTGATATCTCGAACGGTTTGGCCGTGGCGAGGAAATTGATTTATGACTAAAAAAGGACACATGAAGTGTGTTATAACTTAGTTAGTTCTATCTACAGTTACAAAACTCGGCGTGTATATTGTTCTCGTCGAGCCGAACAACTTTCTAATTTACAGTCATCAGCTCCGACCAACAGAAAGTCAGATATTGTGGTTTGAATGTCGATTTCTTAAAATTTTTCTCTCTCTGAGTGACCCCTCCCTTTCTGTGTTTTTTCTCTCTGTGTCTCTCTCTCTGACAGACAGAATGGGCCTGCCAAAATTTTTTTTGTGTGTGTGTGTGTGGGGAGGGAGGGGGGTTCTCTGTTGGGTGAGATTTGCTTTTGATTGTTTGATTGTTTTTCAAGGTTTCTGGGACTTTTGGGGCCCTTAACGTGCTCGAAAACTCTTGAAGCTTTGCACACAGGTCAGAACCCGCGGCCATCAGGGCCGGGCTGAAGCTGGTACCCGGGCCTGGCAGGGGGGCTCGACAGCGACACCTGGAATGGGATTCAAACACTTGTCCATATATCAAACATGCTTGCATGTAATAATATGAAACTCGAACACTTCTAGATCTCGTCGGGCCGAACAACTTTCTAATTTACAGTCATTAGTTCAGACCAACAGAAAGTCAGATATTTTGGTTTGAATGTGGAACACATTTCAAATTAACTTTGAAGCTCCAAAAAGCACATCAAAAGTAACATAAAAGAAGGGAGTGTGTTATAACTTCTGCATACATTAACTGATCTCGATGAAACTTCAGCAGTGTGTTCACGGGAAGAGGCCGGTCGCATGGATGTGACTACTGTGAGTCAAAGTTATAGCGCCACCAACTGGCAGAAGGAAGTGTGTCACTTTCAAAATGCTTTGAAATCATCCTCTTATGTCTCAAGTGAACAAACAGACCAACAGAAAGTCAGATATTTTGGTTTGAATGTGGAACACATTGCAAATGAACTTTGAAGCTCCAAAAAGCACACAAAGGAAGCATAAAAGCAAGGAAGTGTGTTATAACTTTTGCATACATTAACTGATCTCGATGAAACTTCAGCAGTGTGTTTGCGGGAAGAGGCCGGTCGCATGGATGTGACTACTGTGAGTCAAAGTTATAGCGCCACCAACTGGCAGTACGAAGTGTGTCACTTTCAAAATGCTTTGAAATCACCCCCTTATGTCTCAATTGAACAAACAGTTGATAAAGAAATCGGGTATCAATATATTGAATTATGAATTATTTCAGTGATCAACTGTGATGTCCGGTTAAGATGAAAATAAACTATCGCTCTGTCTAAGCGATTATCTTTCTGAAACACGTCACAAAAACTTACAGAAACGGATAACACAAACATGATGTTGGAAATATACACTTATCAGAATAGTTATATTAAACTTGTCTATTTCAGTTAAAGCCATTTCAGTTATAAAGCTGTCTCATATGTAATTTCTCCTTTAACTCTATAATATAACCACTAGGTGGAGTTCTAAGCATATTTTCTGTATTCTCGTTGTTTTAACGTATGAAGAAGACTTGTGTACATGCTGTTGAGAACGCAGTAAAGTGTGACGCATATTTCGTTCTGTGAGATTTATGAGTACTCGAGTCTTTATTAAAACCAACACATGAAACATATGTCTAAAGGAAGTAGGGATGGGCTGATCGATCCGAACGTATCAAAACTTCCGAGAATGATGTTGATTTAGGGTTGTGTCTGACAACACGTGATCCATGAGGCGAGATTATTTTTGCTCGCGATCTTCACGGAAGGTTTGTCGGTTGTATACAATGTTTGCCTGTTTGAACATTCAAGCGATTTTACACTATTCAACTCAACAAATGTGAAAACAACTCAAATACATATTTGCGAGCAGATTGTGTGACACAGCGAGCATCGAACGCCGATGAGAGTTCAGCTTGCGCTCCTGCTTATGCGTCTGAACGGACAATTTCATACAAAATAAATGTCAAAATAGGCTACATGATATATTGGGGAGTCTGTTATATCTCAAGTGAACAAACAGACCAACAGAAAGTCAGATATTTTGGTTTGAATGTGGATTTCTTGGAATTTTCTCTCTCTCTCCTCTCTGAGTGCCGCCTGCTGTGTGTGTAAGTGCAGGGGAATTTACTGAATAAATACGGTCTATATGTAAAATCCCATTCACTTACATTGGCTGAGCAACTGCTACTGGAGTAACTTTGTCTACCACATGCAGCTCTCCTGTTTAATCTCTCTAATGGAGCATTTGCTATTTTTGTTAAAAAAGCCCGACTTTTGCAACACATGGACATCGGAGCAACCAGTGTTCGTGTCTACCATCGCCAGACACTACTCAAATATAAGACTCATGCAAAAACCAAGCTGCATGATGACCTGCAGGAGGCGCTACGCGTACTCGGCTTGCTGCGGAGACCAGGCCTCCAGCCCTCGGCGTCGCCTGATGCCGGTGGAGAGGACGTCGTAGCGGTGTCGCGAAAGCGAAGCGCGAAAGAGGGCGGGGTCCATGCTAGGCTAAAAACAAACCCTAGCCGGCCGGCTCTCCCGTCTATCCTGCTCTCAAATGTTTGCTCCCTGGACAATAAACTGGACTATATCCGACTCCAGCAGGCTACGCAGCGTGAGTTTAGAGACTGCTGCGTCTTTGTTTTCACGGAGACGTGGCTCAGCGACAGAGTTCGGATGCCGCCATTCAGCTAGACGGGCTCGCCTCGTTTCGTGCCGACAGAAATACAGCTCTCTGCGGTAAGACTCGCGGTGGTGGCTTGTGTGTTTACATCAACACGGAATGGTGCAAGAACTCTATGCTAGTCTCTAGTTACTGTTCATCGCTGTTGGAGCTTGTGACTGTTAGATGCAGACCTTTTTATCTACCACGGAATTCACCACTGTTTGCATAACCGAGTTTACATTCCCCAGCGCTAACGCTAAGGAAGTGCTCTGTGAACTGTATGGGGCTATGAGCTGAACTGCAGAACGCTCACCCCGACGGACTGTTTATTGTCGCCGGAGATTTCAACCATGCAAATCTCAAGACAGTGCTCCCTAAATTCCATCAGTATGTGGACTTTGCAACGAGAGGGCGAACGCGCTTGATCTTGTTTACACAAACATCCCAGGCGTGCGATCGGCGGAGCCCGCCCCCACCTCGGCTACTCAGACCACATCTCTGTTATGTTAATTCCAGCATACAGACCGCTCGTCAGACGCACAAAACCGCTTCAGAAGCAGGTGAAAACCTGGCCAGCAGGAGCCATCTCTGCTCTTCAGGACTGTTTTGAGTGTACTGACTGGCACATGTTCAGGGAGGCTGCAACATATGGCGATTCTACCAACTTGGAGGAATACACAGCATCAGTGACCAGCTACATCAGCAAGTGCATTGATGATGTCACTTTCTCCAAGACCATCACCACACGCTCCAACCAGAAGCCGTGGATGACTGCGGAGGTGCGACGCTGCTGAGGTCCGAGACTCCGCCTTCAGAGCAGGCGATAAGGCAGCCCTAAGAACAGCTAGGGCCAAACTGTCACGGGCAATCAGAGAGGCAAAGCGCACACGCCCAGAGAATCCACAGTCACTTCCAGGACAGCGGTGACACGCGGCGCATGTGGCAGGGCATCCAGGCCATCACCAACTACAGGACAACATCAGTTGCCTGTGACAAAGATGCCTCCCTTCCAGATGCGCTGAATGACTTCTACGCTCGGTTTGAAGTGCAGAACGACGTGATGGCGAGGAAGTCCACCCCTCCTCCCAACGACCAGGTGCTCTGTCTTACCACGGCAGATGTGAGGAAAACTCTACGTAGAGTCAACCCACGGAAGGTTGCTGGACCAGACAACATTCCTGGCAGAGTGCTCAGAGGATGTGCAGACCAGCTAGCAGATGTTCTTACCGACATCTTCAACATCTCTCTGAGCAGCGCCGTTGTTCCAACGTGCTTCAAGGCCACCACCATCATCCCCATGCCAAAGAAGTCTTCAGTGTCCTGCCTCAACGACTACCGTCCCGTCGCGACTTACACCCATCATCATGAAGTGCTTCGAGAGGCTCGTCATGAGGCAGATTAAGACCCAGCTGCCCCCTCACTAGACCCACTGCAGTTTGCGTATCGTTCAAACCGCTCAACGGACGATGCCATCACCACAACCCTCCATCTGGCCCTCACCCACCTAGACAATAAGGACTCATACGTTTGAATGCTGCTCATAGATTTCAGCTCAGCATTCAACACAATCATTCCCCAGCACCTGATTGGAAAGCTGAACCTGCTGGGCCTGGACACCTCCCTCTGCAACTGGATCCTGGACTTCCTGACTGGGAGACCTCAGTCAGTCCGGATCGGGAACAGCATCTCCACCACCACCACACTGAACACTGGGGCCCCCAGGGCTGTGTGCTCAGTCCACTGCTGTTCACTCTGCTGACTCACGACTGTGCAGCAATGCACAGCTCGAATCACATCATCAAGTTCGCCGATGACACCGACCGTGGTGGGTCTCATCAGCAAGAACAACGAGTCAGCATACAGAGAGGAGGTGCAGCGGCTGACGAACTGGTGTAGAGCCAACAACCTGTCCCTGAATGTCGACAAAACAAAAGAGATGGTTGTTGACTTTAGGAGAGCACAAGGTGAACACACTCCGCTGAACATCGACGGCTCCTCTGTGGAGATCGTCAAGAGCACCAAATTTCTTGGTGTTCACCTGGCGGAGAACCTCACCTGGTCCCTCAACACCAGCTCTATCACCAAGAAAGCCCAGCAGCGTCTCTACTTTCTTCGAAGGCTGAGGAAAGCACATCTCCCAACCCCCATCCTCACTACATTCTATAGAGGGACTATTGAGAGCATCCTGAGCAGCTGCATCACTGCCTGGTTTGGGACTTGCACCGCTTCGGACCGCAAAGCCCTGCAGAGGATAGTGAGGACAGCTGAGAAGATCATTGGGGTCTCTCTTCCCTCCATAAAAGACATTTTCAAAAAACACTGTATCCATAAAGCAACCAGCATTGTGGACGACCCCACACACCCCTCACACAAACTCTTTACCCTCCTCCCGTCTGGCAAGAGGTACCGAAGCATTCGGGCCCTCACGGCCAGACTGTGTAACAGCTTCTTCCCCAAGCCATCAGACTTCTCAATACTCAGAGACTGGTTTGACACACACACGTGTCCTGAGTTGCACTTTAATAACTGTCACTTTATAACTGTCTGCTAACTGTCTGCTACCTCAATAACTGCTATGTGCATAGAACATTATCTCATAGTATGTTATGTTTACATTTTTAGAAACTGTCATCTTTTTGCACTACTGAGTACTGGTCGGCGCTGCACTGTCTATTGTCCTGTTCATTGTCAGTAATTTGTTGTACTGTCCTGTACTTTTTGCACATGTTTGCACGTGCACTTTATATAGGTATATATAGGTAGTTTATATAGGTATTTTATTTCGTTGTGTAGTCTCATGTGGTCCTATGTTGGTCCTTTGTTGTTTTTATGTAGCACCATGGTCCTGGAGGAACGTTGTCTCGTTTTGCTGTGTACTGTACTAACTGTATATGGTTGAAACGACAATAAAAACCACTTGACTTGACTTGACTTGATTTCGGTCTCCTAGTAGGTGGAGCTCCTCCAAGAGGTCCTCGCTGCAGCCTGTAGCACGCATGACGTAGCTGGATGGTCCAATACGTACTGGACGCTGTTACGCTTTGTTAAATTAATACTGTTTCTATATGTGAGTCCTTCAATATATTTACATGATGTTTAGCCTTCCCCTGGCTGTTTTGTTTTTCTCTTTATATATGTATTATTGTAGTTTTGACTGTACATTGACTTTGTTTGTTTGAATCTTAATAAAAGTTTAAAAAAAACGCTGTTACGCTTTGTTGTGGGGACTTATTTAAAGACTTCACGCCAGGCTATGTTGGAGATGGAAGGAAAGGAATCCTTCGTGACTTTTACTCGACCAAAGACTTTGAAGGTTACTGCTCAGCAGACTGCTTCATCAGTGACGGCAATCACTATAGCCCAAAGGACAACTATTTATAAATATAAATGGTCACTTTAGTGACAAGCGCTTGATCTGATCTGCTGTGATCAGTTTGTATATTAAACTTAAAATCAGTTGTTGTTTTTTTTTTTTTTTTTTAATGTAATGCACATGTCCTGCAGACACTGAAATAAAAAATATACTTCTGGTTTAAAGTTAGGTTTAAAATTATGTGATTTAAAATGTTGTAAAATTAACTATCCAGTACGTATTGGACCATCCAGCTACGCCATCGTGCTACAGGCTGTAGCGAGGGTGTCTCAGCTCCAGACTTAGACTACAGAAGACATCTTATTTGCGCCTGCACGAAGGTAAGTCAATTGTGTTTTAATGCTTTCCAGTTTGAACATTCAAGCGATTTTACACTATTCAACTCAACAAAGGCAAAACAACTCAAATAAATGTTTATGAACGCTCGCGACGTCGATGAGAGTTCGCTTTCCTTCTTGCATTTGAACGGACAATTTCATACACCAAAATGCATGATATATTATGTCTCAAGTGAACAAACAGTTGATAAAGAAATCGGGTATCAATATATTGAATTAGGAAGTATTGCAGTGATCAACACGGATTCCGCTGTGATGTCCTGTTAAGATGAAAATAAACTATCGCTCTGTCTAAGCGATTATCTTTCTGAAACACGTCACAAAAACTTACAGAAACGTATAACACAAACATGAAACATATGTCTAAAGAAAGTAGGGATGGGCTGATCGATCCGAACGTATCAAAACTTCCGAGAATGATGTTGTTTTAGGGTTGTCTCTGACAACACGCTGAGGCGAGATCATTTTTGCTCGCGATCTTCACGAAGGTTTGTCGGTTGTATACAATGTTTGCCTGTTTGAACATTCAATCGATTTTACACTATTCAACTCAACAAATGTCAAAACAACTCAAATACATGTTTGCGAGCAGATTGTGTGACACAGCGAGCAGCGTCGGCGTCTAACTCACGCACTCTGATGAGAGTTCGCTTGCGCTCCTGCTTAGCGCCTGAACGGACAATTTCATACAAAAAAATGTCAAAATAGTCTACATGATATATTGGGAGTCTGTTATGTCTCAAGTGAACAAACAGACCAACAGAAAGTCAGATATTTTGGTTTGAATGTGGAACACATTGCAAACGAACTTTGAAGCTCCAAAAAGCACATAAAGGGAGCATAAAAGCAAGGAAGTGTGTTATTATCTGCGTACATTAACTGATCTCAATGAAACTTCAGCGGTGTGTTCAGGGAAGAGGCCGGTCGCATGGACGTGACTATTGTGAGTCAAAGTTATAGCGCCACCAACTGGCAGAAGGAAGTGTGTCACTTTCAAAATGCTTTGAAATCATCCTCTTATGTCTCAAGTGAACAAACGAACCAACAGAAAGTCAGATATTTTGGTTTGAATGTGGACCACGTTGCAAATGAACTTTGAAGCTCCAAAAAGCACATAAAGGGAGCATAAAAGCAAGGAAGTGTGTTATTATCTGCGTACATTAACTGATCTCAATGAAACTTCAGCGGTGCGTAAATTATAATTACATTCATAAACCTGTACAAAGACCTCCGGATAAATACTGGCCTTCTGGATTAACACGTTTAAGTGCTGCAAAAGATATTGACCTATGACATAAAAAATTATTCTACATTTGAATTACCTTATAGATGTGACTATTGTGGTTCACGGTCATAGACCCTGTCCCAAATGGCACACTTCATATGAATTTTCAGTCTTGTGTACTTATTTCGTGTGTCCATTAACTCCATGAGACCGTAGGGTGTCTCATTTTTCATTTTAGGTATCAGAACGGTGCTCGCAGCATACTTTGTGGTCGATATGTGCCCTCGATCGCACTTTTGCAGAGCCACGCTGATGCGAGCTCTACAGCTAGCGTCTTCTCGACGGTCAAAGCGAGGTTACGTTATTGCCCATCGTGCACAGCGACCCTAAAGGCACGGGGTGGCGGTGCCACCGGCTTAGGCCCGCCATCGCTGCTTGCAGCTATATTTATTATTATTATTATTATTTTATTTTTTTACGACTATTGGGGCACTTTTGGGGCTCTTAACGTGCTCAAAAACTCTTGAAACTTTGCACACGGGTCAGAACCCGCGGCCATTAGGGCCGGGCTGAAGCTGGTACCCGGGTGTGTCAGGGGGGCTCGACAGCGCCCCCTGGAACAGGGTCCGAAAACTTGGTCCATAAATCAAACACGCTTGCATGTAATAATATGAAACTTGGTACACATATAGATCTCATCGTTTCATATATCCTTTATACTTTTACTTTTTACCTCAGGCCAACTGGAAATCGTCTATTTAGGGTTTTTTGGAAAACGCATACAATGGAATGTGAAATACTCCTGCTAGAGAATTCCACCAATCGCCACGAAACTCGGTCAGCATGAAGTCAAGACATTGAGGATGAAAAATTGGTCAGCGGATTTTTGATATCTCGAACGGTTTGGCCATGGCGAGGAAACGAAATGATGGCACGAAAAGAGAAACAGGAAGTGTGTTATAACTTCTGCATACATTAATTGATCTCGATGAAACTTCAGCAGTGTGTTTGCTTTAAGAGGCCGATCGCATGGATGTGACTATTGTGAGTCAAAGTTATAGCGCCACCAACTGGCAGAAGGAAGTGTGTCACTTTCAAAATGCTTTGAAATCACCCTCTTATTTTTACCCGATTTACTTAAAACTTTATGTGTATAATGTAAACACACGGCAGATGTAGACGTGTGAAAGGATTATTGATATCTTAAAAACTGTTGTCGTGGCAACGCTTCAAACTTGAATATTCTTTTTGATGCTTTTGAGACTCTTAGCATACTTGAAATTGCATGAAACTCAACAGACACATCACATTTATTAGCCAGTACACATGTGCAAAGTTTCAGAAACGGGCGTGGTGCAGGGGCTCAGTAGCGCCACCTTTTGACAAAAGTGGGGGTTGCTTTACACTTTGACCCACAGTCACAAAACTCAGTAATTATATTGTTCTCATCGAGCCGGACAACTTTCTAATTTACAGTCATTAGCTCAGACCAACAGAAAGTCAGCTATTTTGGTTTGAATGTGGATGTTTTGGAGAATTTTCTCTCCCTCTCTCACTGACCCTATGTCTCTCTGTGTCTGTGGGGAGGGTGCTGATTTTGCTGAAGAGTGAAAATGCTTTTATTTTTGTTTTTCAAGGTTTTGGGGCCCTTAACGTGCTCAAAAACTCTTGAAACTTTGCACACGGGTCGGAACCCGCGGCCATCAGGGTCGGACCGAAGATGGTACCCGGGCGTCACCAAACTCGGTCGGCATGAAATCAAGACATTAAGGATGCTACATTCCGGACGGATTTTTGATATCTCGAACGGTTTGGCCGTGGCGAGGAAATTGATTTAGGACTAAAAATGGACACATGAAGTGTGTTATAACTTAGTTAGTTCTATCTACAGTTACAAAACTCGGCGTGTATATTGTTCTCATCAAGCCGAACAACTTTCTAATTTACAGTCATTAGCTCCGACCAACAGAATGTCAGATATTGTGGTTTGAATGTGGATTTCTTTCAATTTTTCTCTCTCTGAGTGACCCCTCCCGTTCAGTGTTTTTTCTCTCTGTGTCTCTCTGACAGACAGAATGGCCCTGCCAAATTTTTTGTGTGTGTGTAGGGGGGGGGGGTTCTCTGTTGGGTGAGATTTGCTTTTTGATTGTTTGATTGTTTTTCAAGGTTTCTGGGACTTTTGGGGCCCTTAAAGTGCTCGAGAACTCTTGAAACTTTGCACAAGGCTCAGAACCCGCGGCCATCAGGGCCGGGCTGAAGCTGGTACCCGGGTGTGGCAGGGGGGCTCGATAGCGACACCTGGAATGGGATTCGAACACTTGTCCATATATCAAACATGCTTGCATGTAATAATATGAAACTCGGTACACTTCTAGATCTCATCGGGCCGAACAACTTTCGTGCTCTAAGTTTTACGCCAGCCCAACAGGAAGTCGGCTATTATGGGTTGTTTGGAAACACATGCTCTGGATTTTTATATATTCCTCATAGAGAATTAATCCAATCGCCACCAAACTCGGTCAGCATGAAGTCAAGACATTGAGGATGCTACATTGCGGACGGATGTTTGATATCTCTAACGTTTTGGCCGTGGCGAGGAAATTAATTTATGACTAAAAAAGGACACAAAGTGTGTTATAACTTAGTTCTATCTATAGTTACAAAACTCGCCGTGTGTATTGTTCTCGTCGAGCCGAAAAACTTTCTAATTTACAGTCATTAGCTCCGACCAACAGACAGTCAGATATGTTGGTTTGAATGTGGAACACATAGCAAATGAACTTTGAAGCTCCAAAAAGCACATAAAGGTAGCATTAAAGCAAGGAAGTGTGTTATAACTTCTGCATACATTAACTGATCTCGATGAAACTTCAGCAGTGTGTCACATGGATGTGACTATTGTGAGTCAAAGTTATAGCGCCACCAACTGGCAGAAGGAAGTGTGTCACTTTCAAAAAGCTTTGAAATCACCTTCTTATTTCTCAAGTGAACAAACAGACCAACAGAAAGTCAGATATTTTGGTTTGAATGTGGAACACATTGCAAATGAACTTTGAAGCTCCAAAAAGCACATAAAGGCAGCATAAAAGCAAGGAAGTGTGTTATAACTTCTGCATACATTAACTGATCTCGATGAAACTTCAGCAGTGCGTAAATTATAATTACATTAATAAACCTGTTCAGAGACCTCCGGATAAATACTGGCCTTCTGGATTAACACGTTTAAGTGCTGCAAAAGATATTGACCTATGACATCAAAAATTATTCTACATTTGAATTACCTCATAGATGTGACTATTGTGGTTCACGGTCATAGGCCCTGTCCCAAATGGCACACTTCATATGAATTTTCAGTCTTGTGTACTTATTTCGTGTGTCCATTAACTCCATGAGACCGGGTGTCTCATTTTTCATTTTAGGTATCGGAAGGGTGCTCACGCATACTTTGTGGTTGATATGTGCCCTCCATGCGCACTTTTGCAGAGCCCACGCTGATGCGAGCTCTACAGCACACGTCTTCTCGACGGTCAAAGCGAGGTTACGTTATTGCCCATCGTGCACAGCGACCCTAAAGGGACGGGGGTAGCGGTGCCAGCAGCGACCCTAAAGGCACGGGGGTGGCGGTGCCACCGGCTTGGGCCCGCCATCGCTGCTTGCAGCTATATTTATTATTATTAGGGCCCAAGCCTTGAAAAGGCAAGGCCCTATTGTTTTCGTTAGAATTATTATTATTATTATTATTATTTTATTTTATTTTTTACGACTATTGGGGCACTTTTGGGGCTCTTAACGTGCTCAAAAACTCTTGAAACTTTGCACACGGGTCAGAACCCGTGGCCATTAGGGCCGGGCTGAAGCTGGTACCCGGGTGTGGTAGGGGGGCTCGACAGCGCCCCCTGGAACAGGGTCCGAAAACTTGGTCCATAAATCAAACACGCTTGCATGTAATAATATGAAACTCGGTACACATATAGATCTCATCGTTTCATATATCATTCATACTTTTACTTTTTACCTCAGGCCAACTGGAAATCATCTATTTAGGGTTTTTTGGAAAACACATGCAATGGAATGTGAAATACTCCTCCTAGAGAAATCCACCAATCACCACGAAACTTGGTCAGCATGAAGTCAAGACATTGAGGATGAAAAATTGACAGCGGATTTTTGATATCTCGAACGGTTTGGCCATGGCGAGGAAACGAAATGATGGCACGAAAGGAGAAACAGGAAGTGTGTTATAACTTCTGCATACATTAATTGATCTCGATGAAACTTCAGCAGTGTGTTCGCTGTAACAGGCAGATCGCATGGATTTGACTATTGTGAGTCAAAGTTATAGCGCCACCAACTGGCAGAAGGAAGTGTGTCACTTTCAAAATGCTTTGAAATCACCCTCTTATTTTTACCCGATTTACTTAAAACTTTAGGTGTATAATGTAAACACAAGGCAGATGTAGACATGTGAAAGGATTATTGATATCTTCGACACTGTTGCCGCGGCAATGCTTCAAACTCGAATATTCTTTTTTGATGCTTTTTAGACTCTTAGCATACTTGAAATTGCATGAAACTCGACAGACACATCACATTTATTAGCCAGTAGACATGTGCAAAGTTTCAGAAACGGGCGTGGTGCAGGGGCTCAGTAGCGCCACCTTTTGACAAATGTGGGGGTTGCTTTACACTTTGACCCACAGTCACAAAACTCAGTAATTATATTGTTCTCATCGAGCCGGACAACTTTCTCATTTACAGTCATTAGCTCAGACCAACAGAAAGTCAGATATTTTGGTTTGAATGTGGATGTTTTGGAGAATTTTCTCTCCCTCTCTCACTGACCCTACGTCTCTCTGTGTCTGTGGGGAGGGTGCTGATTTGGCTGATGAGTGAGAATGCTTTTATTTTTGTTTTTCAAGGTTTTGGGGCCCTTAACGTGCTCGAAAGCTCTTGAAACTTTGCACACGGGTCGGAACCCGCGGCCATCAGGGCCGGGCCGAAGATGGTACCCGGGCGTGGCAGGGGGGCTCGACAGCGCCCCCTGGAATGGGATTCGAACACTTGTCCATATATCAAACATGCTTGCATGTAATAATATGAAACTCGGTACACTTGTAGATCTCATCGGGCTGAACAACTTTCTAATTTACAGTCATTAGCTCCGACCAACAGACAGTCAGATATTTTGGTTTGAATGTGGAACACATAGCAAATGAACTTTGAAGCTCCAAAAAGCACAAAAAGGTAGCATAAAAGCAAGGAAGTGTGATATAACTTCTGCATACATTAACTGATCTCGATGAAACTTCAGCAGTGTGTCCGAGCATGGATGTGACTATTGTGAGTCAAAGTTATAGCGCCACCAACTGGCAGAAGGAAGTGTGTCACTTTCAAAATGCTTTAAAATCACCCTCTTATTGTTACACGATTTACTTAAAACTTTATGTGTATAATGTAAACACACGGCAGATGTAGACGTGTGAAAGGATTATTGATATCTTAAATACTGTTGTCGTGGCAGCGCTTCAAACATGAATATTCTTTTTTGATGCGTGGTGCAGGGGCTCAGTAGCGCCACCTTTTGACAAAAGTGGGGTGTTGGTTTCATACTTCGACCTAGAGTCACAAAACTCAGGAATTATATTGGTCTCATCGAGCCGGACAACTTTCTAATTTACAGTCATTAGCTCAGACCAACAGAAAGTCAGATATTTTGGTTTGAATGTGGAACACATTGCAAAGGAAACTTTGAAGCTCCAAAAACCCCATAAAGGTAGCATATAAAGGAGCAAATAGCAAGGAAGTGTGTTATAACTTCTGCATACATTAACTGATCTCGATGAAACTTCAGTAGTGTGTCACATGGATGTGACTATTGTGAGTCAAAGTTATAGCGCCACCAACTGGCAGAAGGAAGTGTGTCACTTTCAAAATGCTTTGAAATCACCCCCTTATGTCTCAATTGAACAAACAGTTGATAAAGAAATCGGGTATCAATATATTGACTTATGAATTATTGCAGTGATCAACTGTGATGTCCGGTTAAGATGAAAATAAACCAGTTGCTCTGTCTCTAAGCCATTATCTTTCTGAAACACGTCACAAAAACTTACAGAAACGGATAACACAAACATGATGTTGGAAATATACACTTATCAGAATAGTTATATTAAACTTAGTCTATTTCAGTTAAAGCCATTTAAGTTATAAAGCTGTCTCATGTAATTTCTCCTTTAATTCTATAATATAACCACTAGGTGGAGTTCTAAGCATATTTTCTGTATTCTCGTTGTTTTAACGTATGAAGTAGACTTACATGTTGTTGAGAACGCAGTAAAGTGTGACGCATATTTCGTTCTGTGAGTTTTATGAGTACTCCGAGTCTTTATTAAAACCAACACATGAAACATATGTCTAAAGAAAGTAGGGATGGGCTGATCGATCCGAACGTATCAAAACTTCCGAGAATGATGATCAAATTTCAAAATGCTTTGAAATCACACTCTTATTTTTATTGTAAACCTGTGATAAAACATCGATGCTTGTGTTTTACATTTTTAAGAAAACAAAAAAAATGGCAGCAAACAACCACTTTTATAATTATTGTTTTGCGATCTTTGCGATTGATTTTCTTTCTGATTAATTTTCTGATAAAACTACCATTTGTTGTTGAAATGACGTCGTTCCAACGGGAGCGCGAAGTGGAGGGCGGGTCCACCTTCTTCATGTAGCCAATCAGATGAGCTAATCGCTAACTCTCGATTTACTCTTATCTGATTGGTTTAAAAACACGCCAGTCACCAGAACACATCTTTAACATAATTTGGCTCAGACCCGTTCTCGTTGCTGCAATGGTACTTTTAATAATGCACACATGCATGTTAAATAATAAATAAATAAAAGAACAAATGAATAAATAAATGAATAAATAAACCATGATTACTTAAGGTTACAAATACACACACACACACACACCATCATTGCAATCTTGACATCACAGCCTGTTCATTATAGCCGCAATAAAATATAATAATAAAATAGTAAACCTAACATATAAAAATTACTCTGTTTAAATTAGGGCTGGGCGATAAAACGATCTCGATATGGCATCGCGATAATATTTATTTAGACTACGATGATAAACTTTTGACATGTTTACTCGATATGGATAGACCTAACAGCCTATTACAAAGCAGAAATAAACGGACAACAGCCAGTCAGAATGCAGATTTTGGCTTGTGCGTCTAAGTACACGCCCATTTGCTAGCAGAGCACTGTTTGAGCTACCGGCAGTGAAGAAAGTGAGTGTAAAGAAAAAATGAGTGGAAACGACGAACTCGAACTATCTTCCAAAGCTGAGGAAATTGTTGACAAAAAAGGTAACAAGACGTCAATTATATGGAAGTGGTTTGGATATCTGAAAAGCGACGACGCGCAAATAAAGACGGTCTGCGAAATATGCCGTCGGTCGGTGATAACCAAGACGGAAACACAACAAATAAAACCTTTTCGGTCACCTGAAAAGGTACCATCCCAGCGACCACACCGAGAGTATGAAAATGCGGGCCCATGTTAATGTTACTCCGTCCAAAAGTTTTGCAGACTAGTCTTTCTGGCAAAAAACCTATAATAGGGTAATTAGGGTTACATATGACAGCACTACCTAAAAGGTGTAGCATAGTGACTGGTTTACAATGTTTACATTTTGCACTTTTTACTCAGATTGCTACCTCTAAAACATTTGAGATATTTAAAACCAGTACACAATTAATATTTTATTTATCTGACAGTTAAGTACTTAAATCTGCCAGGGACTTTGTGGTTCACTTGTTTACATTTGTTGTCTTGGTTGTACCTCTGCAAACATTTTGAAATGTTTGCTGCCCTGCAAAGAAATTTGATGTGATAGTACTGTAGTCACAGCTTTTAGTTTGATATTTTATAATAAGTTACAAGGCAAGCTAACTTGCATTGTTTTGTCAAGGCAGATAAAGCATGTTTGCTAAAAGTAAAATGTTAACATTTAGATTTAAAGTTTATCAATATTCTTTTATAACTAAATATATTCTCAACCAATCCATGTTTGCACAGTTAAATGTTTGCATTGTTATTTATTTATGTTAATAAACTATATAGTTCAACTATTGAACCTTCTGGTTTCTTCAGGCATCATTATCAGTATACTTTTCAAACGGGCAGCATTATTAAATTATATATCGTAACAAATATCGATATCGATCAATATGGAAAATAATATCGTGATAATATATTTTGCCATATCGCCCAGCCCTAGTTTAAATAGTCAGTAGTACAATTCGTATCATTCACAGTAAGCACCGCTCCACTGTGATGTTTCCAAGCATATTTTTGCGCATGTAAAGAGGATGATTTTCTACGTCGGTATTGGAGCGTGAGTAAAGTACAAAGCCTATAATAAAGAATAGTTTAGCATCCAAATACATCGCAAATGTAAAAACATTTTGATTGTAAAGAGAGCGTTTTTTTATTCGTGTTCTGTTCTGAATATCATTCAATTTCAAGGATTTGTTGTGGAATGTTTTGAGAGTATCATCAAATAAGAATAATTCTCTCGTTTTAGTGATTCCCTAGTTATTTTTTTTATAATTCTAATCAGGTAAGGCAAGTAATATTCTCTGTGTCTTTATATAAATAAACCAAAACAAAAAAGTTTGAGAACCGCTGCTTTATGGCACGTTTTGGATTGTGGTCAGCACAGAAAACAGCGCACGATTCTTAAATGGTTTGAAAGTTATATTGAAATGCTTACAAAGGAATGGATAAGAGGAATCGACATTTGTATTTAAAAACAAGTCATCTGAAACCTGACATCAAGTAAGGTGAGGAACAACGAATTTCACACACTTGGAAAATGCTTTTTATTTGAATGAGTGAATGTGGCTCTTAAAAGAGCCATTGTTGCTGCCCTTAAAAGGACATTTGTTGCTTCATCTTCTGAGTTCCACCTGCAGAGCTTCTCGGAGGTTGCTCGGCAGAAGCTGGTTTCCCTCTGGTCTCAGGTGGACTCCGTCTCTGCACAGATGGAACAAGCCGATGTTTCTGTGGTGAATGCAGCGCATCTGCCTCTCTGCCAAGAAGCCAGACATGGCGCCGTTGATCCACCGCCGGCTTCGTTCAATGCCATAGCCAGTCCTGCCAGTCTGTCCTCTCCAATTTAGACGGGGTAAAATGCCAGAAAACACCAGCCTGGTTCTGGGAAACATTTGTAAGACTTCGGTCAGGTCACTCTTTATTTCCCGAAGAAAATCGAGGCGGTTGCGGCCCACCCGACACAAACTGTTCCCTCCCAGGTGAATAATGAGAATATCTGGAGCTGGAGCTTTGGCCCTGAGAGAGCGCAGAGCTGGAAACAGCTGCTCCCAGAGTCTGCCTCCTCTGCCGTCCCAGGTGATCTCACACTGAAGACCGAGGTTTCCGTCCAGGCGCTGCTCACAGAAGCGAGTATGCAGTGTGCGGATGATGGAACTGCCGACGATCCAAACACGTGAAGCCATCTCAAAGACGAGTGAGGGAATGTGATTTACAACCGGTATTTATGAGTGTTGCACGTTTGGTTCCTAAAGGTGTTACAGGCCCCACCCATTTCCAGATTCAATAATCGGCTCGTTCTTACATAGTAGAGCACGTTCGCGACATGCGCAGTCTTCAAAAATGGTGCTTTATATATCTCTGTGACCAAACTAAAACGTACATAAATAACATTTGTATGTGTTCTAAACAAAAGACACAGGTTGTACTGAATGTCAGCTTGTTTATTTGGCTCAAGATAAGGATTTATTAAGTCCACATGTCATGCAAACAAGAAATGCTTCTAACTAGGTCGAGAGCTGTCGTTGCGAATGTTCGTTGGAGCTCTACAGCACACATCTTCTCGACAGTCAAAGCGAGGTTACGTTATTGCCCATCGTGCACAGAAACCCTAAAGGCACGGGGGTGGCGGTGCCACCGGCTTGGGCCCGCCATCGCTGCTTGCAGCTATATTTATTATTATTATTATTATTAGGGCCCAAGCACAAAGTGCGTAGGACCCTATTGTTTTCGTTAGGATTATTATTATTATTATTATTATTATTTTTACGACTATTGGGGCACTTTTGGGGCTCTTAACGTGCTCAAAAACTCTTGAAACTTTGCACACGGGTCAGAACCCGCGGCTGTCAGGGCCGGGCTGAAGCTGGTACCCGGGCGTGGCAGGGGTCTCGACAGCGCCCCTGGAACAGGGTCCGAAAACTTGGTCTATAACTCAAACACGCTTGCATGTAATAATATGAAACTCGGTGCACGTATAGATCTCATCGTTTCATATATCCTTCATACTTTTACTTTTTACCCCAGACCAACAGGAAACCGTCTATTTAGGGTTGTTTGAAAAACGCACGCAATGGAATTTGGAATACTCCTCCCAGAGAATTCCACCAATCGCCACCAAACTCGGTCAGCATGATGTCAAGACATTGAGCATGAAAAATTGCCGGCAGATTTTTGATATCTCTAACGGTTTGGCCGTGGCGAGGAAACGAAATGATGGCGCGAAAAGAGAAACAGGAAGTGTGTTATAACTTCTGCATACATTAATTGATCTCCATGAAACCGCAGCAGCGTGATCGCTGGAAGAAGCCGATCGCATGGATGTGACTATTGTCAGTCAAAGTTATAGCGCCACCAACTGGCAGAAGGAAGTGTGTCACTTTCAAAATGCTTTGAAATCACCCACTTATTTTTACCCGATTTACTTAAAACTTTAGTTGTATAATGTAAACACACGGCAGATGTAGACATGTGAAAGGATTATTGATATCTTCGATACTGTCGCCGCGGCAACGCTTCAAACTCGAATATTCTTTTTGATGCTTTTGAGACTCTTAGCATACTTGAAATTGCATGAAACTCGACAGACACATCACATTTATTAGCCAGTACACATGTGCAAAGTTTCAGAAACGGGCGTGGTGCAGGGGCTCAGTAGCGCCACCTTTTGACAAAAGTGGGGGTTGCTTTACACTTTGACCCACAGTCACAAAACTCAGGAATTATATTGTTCTCATCGAGCCGGACAACTTTCTAATTTACAGTCATTAGCTCAGACCAACAGAAAGTCAGATATTGTGGTTTGAATGTGGATGTTTTGGAGAATTTTCTCTCCTCTCTCACTGACCCTACGTCTCTCTGTGTCTGGGGGAGGGTGCTGATTTTGCTGAGGAGTGAAAATGCTTTTATTTTTGTTTTTCAAGGTTTTGGGGCCCTTAACGTGCTCGAAAACTCTTGAAACTTTGCACACGGGTCGGAACCCGCGGCCATCAGGGTCGGACCGAAGATGGTACCCGGGCGTGGCAGGGGGCTCGACAGCGCCCCTGGAATGGGATTCGAACACTTGTCCATATATCAAACATGCTTGCATGTAATGATATGAAACTCGGTACACTTGTAGGTCTCGTCGGGCCGAACAACTTTCGTGCTCTAAGTTTTACGCCAGCCCAACAGGAAGTCGGCTATTATGGGTTGTTTGGAAACACGTGCTCTGGAATTATATATATTCCGCCTAGAGAATGAATCCAATCACCACCAAACTCGGTCGGCATGAAGTCAAGACATTGAGGATGCTACATTCCGGACGGATTTTTGATATCTCGAACGGTTTGGCCGTGGCGAGGAAATTGATTTATGACTAAAAAGGACACATGAAGTGTGTTATAACTTAGTTAGTTCTATCTACAGTTACAAAACTCGGCGTGTATATTGTTCTCGTCGAGCCGAACAACTTTCTAATTTACAGTCATTAGCTCCGACCAACAGAAAGTCAGATATTGTGGTTTGAATGTGGATTTCTTAAAATTTTTCTCTTTCTGAGTGACCAATCCTCCTCCCTTTCTGTGTTTTTTCTCTCAGTGTCTCTCTGTCTGACAGACAGAATGGGCCTGCCAAATTTTTTTTTGTGTGTGTGTGTGTGGGGAGGGGGGGGTTCTCTGTTGGGTTTAGATTTGCTTTTTGATTGTTTGATTGTTTTTCAAGGTTTCTGGGACTTTTGGGGCCCTTAACATGCTCGAAAACTCTTGAAACTTTGCACACAGGTCAGAACCCGCGGCCATCAGGGCCGGGCTGAATCTGGTACCCGGGCGTGGCAAGGGGCTCGACAGCGACACCTGGAATGGGATTCAAACACTTGTCCATATATCAAACATGCTTGCATGTAATAATATGAAACTCGGAACACTTCTAGATCTCGTCGGGCCGAACAACTTTCTAATTTACAGTCATTAGCTCAGACCAACAGAAAGTCAGATATTTTGGTTTGAATGTGGAACACATTTCAAATTAACTTTGAAGCTCCAAAAGCACATCAAAAGTAACATAAAAGAAGGGAGTGTGTTATAACTTCTGCATACATTAACTGATCTCGATGAAACTTCAGCAGTGTGTTTGCGGGAAGAGGCCGGTCGCATGGATGTGACTACTGTGAGTCAAAGTTATAGCGCCACCAACTGGCAGAAGGAAGTGTGTCACTTTCAAAATGCTTTGAAATCACCCTCTTATGTCTCAAGTGAACAAACAGACCAACAGAAAATCAGATATTTTGGTTTGAATGTGGAACACATTTCAAATTAACTTTGAAGCTCCAAAAAGCACATCAAAAGTAACATAAAAGAAGGGAGTGTGTTATAACTTCTGCATACATTAACTGATCTCGATGAAACTTCAGCAGTGTGTTTGCGGGAAGAGGCCGGTCGCATGGATGTGACTACTGTGAGTCAAAGTTATAGCGCCACCAACTGGCAGAAGGAAGTGTGTCACTTTCAAAATGCTTTGAAATCACCCTCTTATGTCTCAAGTGAACAAACAGACCAACAGAAAATCAGATATTTTGGTTTGAATGTGGAACACATTGCAAATGAACTTTGAAGCTCCAAAAAGCACATAAAGGCAGCATAAAAGCAAGGAAGTGTGTTATAACTTCTGCATACATTAACTGATCTCGATGAAACTTCAGCAGTGTGTCACATGGATGTGACTATTGTGAGACAAAGTTATAGCGCCACCAACTGGCAGAAGGGAGTGTGTCACTTTCAAAATGCTTTTAAATCACCCTCTTATGTCTCAAGTGAACAAACAGACCAACAGAAAGTCAGATATTTTGGTTTGAATGTGGAACACATTGCAAATGAACTTTGAAGCTCCAAAAAGCACATAAAGGCAGCATAAAAGCAAGGAAGTGTGTTATAACTTCTGCATACATTAACTGATCTCGATGAAACTTCAGCAGTGCGTAAATTATAATTACATTAATAAACCTGAACAGAGACCTCCGGATAAATACTGGCCTTCTGGATTAACACGTTTAAGTGCTGCAAAAGATATTGACCTATGACATCAAAAATTATTCTACATTTGAATTACCTCATAGATGTGACTATTGTGGTTCACGGTCCTAGGCACTGTCCCTGTCTCAAATGGCACACTTCATATGAATTTTCAGTCTTGTGTACTTATTTTGTGTGTCCATTAACTCCATGAGACCGTAGGGTGTCTCATTTTTCATTTTAGGTATCGGAAGGGTGCTCACGCATACTTTGTGGTTGATATGTGCCCTCCATGCGAACTTTTGCAGAGCCCACGCTGATGCGAGCTCTACAGCACACGCCTTCTCGACGGTCAAAGCGAGGTTACGTTATTGCCCATCGTGCACAGCGACCCTAAAGGCACGGGGTGGCGGTGCCACCGGCTTGGGCTCGCCATCGCTGCTCGCAGCTATATTTATTATTATTATTATTATTTTTTTTTTTTACGACTTACGGGGCACTTTTGGGGCTCTTAACATGCTCAAAAACTCTTGAAACTTTGCACACGGGTCAGAACCTGCGGTCATTAGGGCCGGGCTGAAGCTGGTACCCGGGCGTGGCAGGGGCTCGACAGCGCCCCTGGAACAGGGTCCGAAAACTTGGTCTATAACTCAAACACGCTTGCATGTAATAATATGAAACTCGGTACACATATAGATCTCATCGTTTCATATATCCTTCATACTTTTACTTTTTACCCCAGACCAACAGGAAACCGTCTATTTAGGGTTGTTTGAAAACGCACGCAATGGAATTTGGAATACTCCTCCCAGAGAATTCCACCAATCGCCACCAAACTCGGTCAGCATGATGTCAAGACATTGAGCATGAAAAATTGCCGGCAGATTTTTGATATCTCTAACGGTTTGGCCGTGGCGAGGAAACGAAATGATGGCGAGAAACGAGAAACAGTCAGAGTGTTATAACTTCTGCATACATTAATTGATCT
>NW_026266716.1:0-24000 GCF_025860055.1 Xyrauchen texanus | reverse complement strand
TTAGAGCTATAGCTAAAAATATATATATATATTATTGTGTTTTAGTGAAATAAAAGTGTTTGCTAAACTAATGCCAAACATTAGCTTGGAAAAAATATCATTTTAAAAGAGTAATGCACTTGTTAAACACCCGCTGCCGTCTCGCACACAAACGTGTCTCATCTGTGACACTTGCACACGAAATACACTAGACAGTCTGTTTTAAATGGGGTTGTGTTTTCAAATCTGTAATGTAATGAGTTTTTTACTATGGCTTAAAATAAAATATTTTTAGATTGACTACCGAATAATACACGTGTATAAACCTCGTATTACCTAATGAAACGGTTTAACCCCTTACAGAAGTAAACAAACATATGGTTTGAAAGTGTAAACAACACACCGTTCAGCCTGCTTTTTACAACGAAAAGAAGAAATAGTTATATCATTTGTAGCTGTTTGATATTGGCATACTTCTGTCGCTCTGTTCTTTTATGTTGATGCGATGTTGCTTGTTGGTTGCATAGTTCTGAGCATTGTACTTTTAAGTTTAATTCTATCATTTTCATCAGTCACATATCGAGAACTTGCACTTCGTTTGGCATTCTCTCTCTATAACGCTTCAGATTCAATTCAATGGTCTCATGTATCCATTGCTTTTATAACCGCTTTTGTCTCTCATGTTTAAGACGTGTTGTTAAACACATTGCATTTGTCAAATCTTTTGCAAGTGTAACAGTTATGTTATTTCATTAGGCCTACTTGTCAATGCCAGAAGATAAATCACACAACCACTCAGACTATTTCACAAAGACAGTTTACTTTATTAAACATCAGATTAATAAGTCCAGGCTGCAATACAAATACTGCTATGCAGCACACGTTATAAAAACACAACAGCCAACTCAAGATCCACTCAATTCATTCACAGTTTTACCCCAATTCACCGCACCCCCATAGGACGCAACACCCTCCCCCTCCCTGATCCCTTTCCCAATACAGTTCCCGCACTGGGGACAGAGACAGACAATACATCCATACAATGTTACATATAATAATTTAAAACACTTCCCTTGTCCTGGGTCGGCAAGACCCCTCCCTATGTATGAAGTGCAGGCGCGGGTCATTCCAGCGGCCGCAAAGTCACACCAGGATAATAATCAGTCCATGTCCTTTGGCGGATTCTGATACCAATAAAGTCCACTGCACAATAGCCCTATTACAGCAGGTAACATTATAACATTAGTCGTGATGTGTTCTTTTCGGAGATTCCGGTGACGCTAAAATAACGGCGACCCTAACTCAGCTTCCTCACGCATCTCCCACGCTGGGATCCCCTCACTCACCCTGACCATGAAATTACATGTCGTGTCATGAGTTCACAATGACACCACAGCTGACGCCATCTTCTCTTTAAATCTGGGTTCATGATGCTCCGCGACAAACTCAAAATGACGCATATAAAAGTTTAAAACTTTCAAAAGTTCAAAATGACGTATATATATAAAAAAGTTTTATTCATGTCTCTTTTATATAATTCTCAACAGAAAAATACACTTTTCTTAGACAACAATTGATCTCATTTGTTTTCATACATTTAAACGACCGCACATCTTTCTGTCTAGTGATTTAACTCAGCGGCTGTTTTTATTATAATATTATTGAATGTAGGCCTATTAGCTTGTTTTTAGTAGGCGGTTGCGCCTGAAGAAAGGACGCATTCATTTACATTATTAATATCCTTAAAGTCTAGATCAAAAATACCTTATCGCTTTAAAGTCTTTTTTGGAAAATGTGGATAATCTCGTGAAAGGACTTTGAACTGAAAAAATGCAATACAATTGTTAAAAATACATCTAAAATTACGTGAAATGTTTTATCGTGTTTTAGTAATATAACTCAAAACACAAAACTAGTGAATGTTGTCAAAGTTTTTTATAATTTTTAGAGTGACTTTGTTGTGTTTGCCAACTTGAAACACTTTGTTTAAAACACATTTTCAAATGTTTCAAAGACATTACTTCCTAAAATGTTGTGAAATAATCTTGACCGTGGGATTAAACCCCCAACCCACCAGAGGGGGCTTGTCAACTTTCTTACATTGTCATTTTGGATGAGCTCGTGAAAGGACTTTAAACGGAGAAATGTAAGATTTTTGTGTTAAAGCTATAGTTAAAATAATATATTATGTTTTTAGAAAACGTATCCTTTTTGCTAGGTTAATGTTAAACATTGTCTTTCTTAAACCATTATCGTTGGATGAGGTTGTGAAAGGACTTTAAACGGAAACATGTAAGATTCTTTTACAATTAATGTATGCCATTTCATTTAAAATGATCTTTGTTGATCTTTGGGGAAGGGGGGGCAGGAATTAAAAGTTCAAATGTACACCAATTAGGTCATAAAGCATGGGCCATAAATATTTTTTGTCACGAGGTACAGCAATTAAGTCCTAAATCGTTTTTTTTTTGTCACTAGGTTCACAATAACACCACAGCTATCTGGCTCCATCTTCTGTTTAAATCTGGGTTCATGACACAGCGCGACAACTCAAAATGACTTAGGCCTATAAACGTAACACATTTTTATTCATGTCTCTTTTATATAATTCTCAACAGAAAAATACACTTTTCTTAGACAACAATTGATCTCATTTTGTTTTCATACATTTAAACGACCGCACATCTTTCTGTCTAGTGATTTAACTCAGCGGCTGTTTTTATTATAATATTATTGAATGTAGGCCTATTAGCTTGTTTTTAGTAGGCGGTTGCGCGTGAAGAAAGGACCCATTAATTTACAATATTAATATGTTTAGTTAAAACCTCTTTTAGAACTGAATAATGCAACATTGGGATGTTTGATAGTTTAATCTGTGCCTGAAATCATTTAAAAGGACTGTCGACCAAAACACCCGTTGTGAAAAATTAAGAGATCAAAGATTTAAATTGATACTTCGAACTCTTGGTGCGTCTTCACTACACATCCCTGCCACAAAACATCTGTCGATCGTCGCCTTTATGTCTGAATCATAAAATGAATTACCCCGCAGCATGAAAACAAATCCCCCGCTGCTCAGCGCCTTAAGGATTGGATCAAAAAACGCCTTATCAATTTGGATGCACTCCTGAAATAATTTTGATTGGAAAAAATGCAATACAACACGTGTTAAAGTTACAATTTATAATGCATACTATTTCAATGAAAACTCATACTATTTGGTTTAAAATACGTTTCTGGTAAAAGTAAATAACACTTGTTAATCGTTTATTCGTTTTTTAAAGTGAACGTCTGAATGAGACTGCTCAGCCAGTATACTCTGTTTGCGTAAAATAAACTAATATCATTCAGTATCCACTGTTTTAGAATCTCATGGTTAAAAATAAAAAAATGTAACAAACGTTTGTATTAAAGATATTTTGTCAGAATTCGTTTTTAGTAGGCAGTTGCGCGTGAAGAAAGGACGCATTAATTTACAATATTAATATGTTTAGTTAAAAGTTATTTTAGAACTGAATAATGCAACATTGGGATGTTTGATAGTTTAATCTGTGGCTGAATCATTTAAAAGGACTGTGGATAGACTATACCGTACCCCAGTTGTGAAATATCCAGAGATCAAAGCTTTAAATTGACACTTCGAAATCTTGGCGCGTATTCACCCCATGAACACAGATCCAATTAACAACCCTAAGGTCTGGTCAAAATACAAATTTAATTAACCCCCAGTCATTTTGTCGCCTTTATGTCTGAATCATAAAATGAATTACCCCGCAGCATGAAAACGAATCCCCCGCTGCTCAGCGCCTTAAGGACTGGATAAAAAACGCCTTATCAATTTGGATGCACTCCTGAAATAATTTTGATTGGAAAAATGCAATACAACACGTGTTAAAGTTACAATTTATAATGCATACTATTTCAATGAAAACTCATACTATTTGGTTTAAAATACGTCTCTGGTAAAAGTAAATAACACTTGTTAATCGTTTATTCTTTTTTAAAGTGAACGTCTGAATGAGACTGCAACCAGTATCGTCTGTTTGCGTAAAATAAACCTATTTGTTAACTAATATCATTCAGTATCCACTGTTTTAGAATCTCATGGTTAAAAAATAAAAAAATGTAACAAACTTGTGTATTAAAGATATTTCGTCAGAATTATATATAAAATAAACCTGTTTAACAAAATACTGTATTTTCTAGTGAATGTTGTTAAAGTTTTTATAATTTTAGAGTGCCTTTGTTGTATTTGCCAACTTGATACGTTTTTTTAAAACAAAATGTCAAAGTTTTCGTTAAATACATTTAAACCTTTAAAACACACGTCCTAAGATTAGGAGGGGTTAAGCCCCACCCCCGCGGAGGGGCTTGTCTCACGCCATTGTCATTTTGGACGAGATCGCGAAAGGACTTTAAACGGAGTCGTGTAAGATTTCTGTCTTATATAGTTAAAAATATATATTATGTTTTTAGAAAATGTATCATGTTTGCTAGGTTAATGTTAAACATCGTCTTACTTACATCACTTATCGCTGAATGAGTTCATGAAAGGATTTTAAACGGTAGATTTTATGCTGCATTTTACAATTTATGCTATTTAAAATGCTCTTTGTTGAAATACAATTTTTAAATACATTTTATGTTTTTGTTCAGCATCTTTAAAGTGACATTGCTAGAGATGTGTTAGACAACGTAATGTTTAAATACACATTTTCTTCTCTTTGTCAAAAGTTTAAAAAAAACAAAACAGTTTTTCACCAAGCATTAAACCCCAAAAAAGACATCATTTAAACACATTTTAAACGTAATACTACTTTTTTTGTCATCTCAGTTTTCCATTAAAGATTAATAATCTTTCTACTCTTTTAAATACACATATGGGGGTATCAGAACAGACACGCCATATCACAGCATGTAGCCTACAACTGCCGGAGGGAGGGGAGAGGGGGGGGGGCGGAGGGAAAGGTCAAATGTACAGCAATTAAACCATAAATCAGGGCCATAAATCATTTTTTGTCACAACGTACATAATACATACTACTACCCCCTAATCTAGGCGCAAGACCGTCAGGGTTTCCTCTTACTAGAATTTATAGTCCTGAGGTCTTGCTTGGGGGCTGGCGAGGGCAGCGAGACTGTCCCCAATCCCTGGGAGGAGGAGCACGACTCGCCACGCTTTGCTTTTGAGCCTCCCTTCAGTCAGGACCGAGGTGGGTCTGAGGCTTGCTTGTCAAGCGCAGAACCCACACTCAGGTCGTCCAGGAGGTCAGCCTGGTACGCCTGAAAAACAGCATAGTGTGCAGAGCAGCACCAGCCTGACCTGCTGCTTGATAAGCCCTTCCCACTAAAGTGGAGGTTGTCCTACAAGGCTTTGAGGGGAGAAAGGGCTTCTTAAGTGACGATGCCGTGCCCGGCGAGAGATTGCCCTCAAGCGTCTCTTCGACCGGCATGCCTCAGCACCCACGATAGTCGAATATAATGACGTCGAGGGTATGTGAACACGGGAAGAAAATATATATATATATATATATTTTTTTTTTTTTAGGGGTTCTCCATAAGAGAAAAAGCTCTTCATGGAGGTTATCAAAGAAAGGGAAGGGACCCATGAGGCGTTCTCTTACTTAGACTGGAAGATAAAATCTATCCCCTAATTTGGAGCGTTTGGGGGTCTCTTTTTCGCGTGGCCAGTCCAATCTGGCAACCGCACGAGTAACAACATCGAGCAATTCCTCCGTATATTTTTTTTTATCGCGGACGGAAAGCTCGGAGGTGGGAAGAGAATTGCGATCCACCTCATGATCCGAAGAAGCGTCGGAACGCGCTTCGAGATCATGTGAAGGACCAGCTGGGTTTGGGGAGAGAGTAAGAGAAAGGGATCAACCCGTCTCTTGCTCCTCAGCCAAATCCATGCACGAGCCCCACGAACGATCTTTTCGTGAGTGCTGACTCCCGGAAGCAAGCGAGGCGAGCACGACGCACTCTGCCTGTTAAAGCAAATCGCAGTGCTGGCACCCGCCCTGCTGCAACGCGAGAGCAGCGTGCAGACAAACAGCAAAAACGGATGTGTGCCGTCTTCAGCTATAGATCGAGAAGAGAGGAACACGCACCGTTTGCTTTCAGTCATTCTCTCTCTTTTTTTTTTTTTTTGGAAATATATATAGTCCTATATAATATTTTCTAAACAGAAGAGAAAAATAGAACAACATTCACTGCACACTGCCTAACTGATTCTATCTCCTAACAGAGGAGAGAAAGTTTTGACAGGGTGTGTGAAACACACAGAAACAGAATCGCTCTGAAAAAAGAGTTTCTGACGACACCTGGTGACGTATCCATTTATAGCCTGGCCTCAGGTGCATCTAATGATTACATCAACCGAGGCTATAAATTCCGGTCAATGTTCATTGACGTGTTCCACACATTATTTCAGCTCGGCTCACAGCGAAAGCTGTTCCCCGTAGCGCTTAGCAGCGCAACATCAAAGTGAAGCCTTTTGTAAAGGGAACATTATCTACATTCATGTGTAGTGGAGGTTTGTGTGTGTGTGTGTGTGTGTGTGTGTGTGTGTGTGTGTGTGTGTGTGTGTGTGTGTGTGGTGGGGGGTTACATTTTTAATAATACATTTATGGATGTTCATTCTTTAGTTCTGGTTGTCCCTCAGGAGATGACAGGATGCTACAAATCTTGCTGCTATATTTGCACATTCAGCTTTTTCACCGAGAATAAAAGGGAGTTTTTCAGATGGGGTGCAATTATTAAATTGGGGGAATACGTTGATAATTTTGGGATAATAGTGTTTTCTGGTGATTTCATATTTTGGGCATTCTGTGAGGAAGTGCAGCTCTGTCTCCATCATTCCCAGATGGCATTGGGAGCAGAGTCTCTCCTCTCGGGATACCCATGTCTGTCTGCGCCGCCCCATCTCTATGGCCAGACTGTGCTCGCTGTGAGTCTGTACATCATCAATGCTTTTCTTAAATTCACATCAGAAACAGCACATTTCCCTGGGCCTGGAAATGGCTGATTTCTCGCTCTAAGTTTTGAAAAGTTTCTTCTTGGAAATAGGGTGACTCAAGAGTGGGAATATATATATATATATGGCACACAGGAAGACAGGCTGAGATGTTGATATGATGCCTTTATTAATTTTCAGCCACAGGTGACATTGTTCTCTTTTTACTAATTCTATGGCCAGTTTTATCCAGATTATGGTCCCTCCTGAGTCTCTCCCCTGTGTGACTGATGTGCGTTTGACTGATGGTAGTATTATCTCTCTATATCCTGAGGGGCAACCAGTGGACTCATCTCCTCTACCCCAGGTTTCCTGTAAGATGATGACATCTAAGTCTTCAATTCCTCTCATAAAGTTTCTTTAGAGTAAACTAAAGAGTTTCTGCTCTTTAGGCCAAAAACTGAAGAGTTCAGACCTTGAATGTTCCACATGGAAATACTAAGTGATTTCAGCACAAAATATAAAGAATCTATAGGGTTTGTTTGCTATTTTGAGAAAAGAGAAAGACAAAACACACAAAATACACAACAGTTAAAAAAAAATCTATCTTTCTATCTTTCTATCTATCTATCTATCTATCTATCTATCTATCTATCTATCTATCTATCTATCTATCTGTCTGTCTGTCTGTCTGTCTATCGTCTGTGTCTATCTATCTATCGTCAGTCAGTCAGTCAGTCAGTCAGTCAGTCAGTCAGTCAGTCAGTCAGTCTGTCTGTGTATCTATCTATCTATCAATCAATCTATCTATTGTCTGTCTGTCTATCTTTTTCTTTCTATCTATCTATCTATCTGACTGTCTGTCTGTCTCTCTCTCTGTCTATCTATCTCTCTCTGTCTGTCTGTCTGTGTATCAATCAATCTATCTATCTGTCTAACTGTGTCTGTCTGTCTGTCTGTCTGTCTATCTATCTCTCTCTCTGTCTGTCTATCGGTCTGTTTTTCTGTCTGCTGTCTATCTATCTATCTATCTATCTATCTATCTATCTATCTATCATCTGTCTGACAGTCTGGCTGTCTGTCTGTTTAGCGGTCTGTCTGTCTGTTTGTCTATCTATCTTTCTGACTGTATGGTTGTCTGGTCTGTCTGTCTATCTGTATGTGTGTCTGTCTATCTGTCTGTCTATCTATCTATCTGACTGTCTGTCTGTCTGATATCTATCTATCTATCTATCTATCTATCTATCTATCTATCTATCTATCTATCTATCGTCTGTCTGTCTGTCTATCTATCTATATGTCTGTCTGTCTTTTTGTCTGTATGTCTGTCTATCTATCTATCTCTCTCTCTCTGTCTGTCTGTCTGTGTATCTATCAATCAATCTATCTATCTAAATGTCTATCTATCTATCGTCGGTCTGTGTATCTGTCTATCTATCTATCATCTGTCTGTCTGTTTGTTGTCTGTCTTTTCTATCTATCTATCTGTCTGTCTCTCTCTCTCTCTGTCTGTCTGTCTGTGTATCTATCAATCTGTCTGTCTGTCTATCGGTCTGTTTTTCTGTCTGCTGTCTATCTATCTATCTATCTATCTATCTATCTATCTATCTATCTATCTAATTCAAAGGGGCTTTATTGGCATGAATGTAAACAATACAATATTGCCAAAGCAGAGGCTGTGTAAAAAAGAACTACACCTTAATCTATACATTTACTTTAACAAATATAAAAATAAATTATAAAAATAAATACAAAACAGGTTCAGAACTGCTGAAGACCACAGTGTTTAAATAACTGAAGAGGACTGACATATACTTACACATAAATGAATATACATACATACACTGAGGGTCACTGTGGTGAACATTGGGGTGACACATGGGGGTAAAACACATAACACAGATTCACCCACTGTCTCTCAGGCTGTGACACGTTAAAACGTATCTTGCAGCCAGTGCTGCTGTGTGTCCCTCTCCAAGTAATATATTAATTTTTTCTTGTTCGTCATGGTTATAAAATTTGTTTTTTTTGCTGTGTGTTAATTTATCCATATAAATGTCCCTTGTATTTTGAAATTTTGGGCAGTGAAGTAGAAAGTGCACCTCTGTCTCAACCTCACCTGTCGTACAGTGAGCACAAAACCTTTCTTCTCTGGGTAACCATGTTGTTCTGTGTCTGCCTCTCTCGATGGCGAGACTGTGCTCACTGAGCCTGTACTGCTCAGGATCTGTCTCTGCTTTGTATCTCTGACAGTCAGGAGATACTCTTCCAATTCATACTTTGATTTTAGAGTCCGATAGAATTGTAATTTCCCAATGTTCCAGATAGGTGATTTGAGATTGTTTGAAGATCTGATTTATTCTGATGTTTGGTTGTAAAGCAGTGCTGGTCTGAGGCTGGTTACTGTTAACCGGGTTAGTGAGTCTCAGAACCAGCTGACTGACGGGACTGTTTTCAGGATTCAGTTCTTGGGCTTGTAGCGCTTTATAATGAAGCTCTGTGGGACTTGATTTTAAATGCATCCAAAAATTTAGAGATCTTTTTTGTATGTTAATGATCAATGGGAATCGTCCTAATTCTGCCCTGCATGCATTATTGGGTGTTTTCCTTTGTAATTTCAAAATTAATTAGCAGAATTCTGTTTGTAGGTCTTCTGTTTGTAGGTTTGTAGGATGTTTGTCCCATCTAGTGTAGTTCTGATCACTGAGTGGACCCCATACCTAGTCCCTGTGGGGTGGGTGAAAATCCTGAATGGACAGATGTATTTCCCTCCCTTTATACCCGTATGTCCGGGGGCGGACGTGCACATTCTCTCTGCCAATTTCTCATGGGCCTTTTCTCAAGTTCATAGATGTGCGAGGCTCTCAAGAGTGTCACTTCTTCGACACAAAGTCTTGTTCCCTCCATCAGGGAACGGAGGTTACAATAGTAACCTAGACGTTATTCATCCAAATATTGATTTCAGAACTCTGAACTCTGCATGCTCTCTACTAGTCTGTCACATTGCTGTTGGGTGATTTGTGGCACACTTGTGTCATGAAAGGGATATTTTTAAGAATATTTTATATTTGTTTTGATTTCATAAATGGTTAAATTGATTTATAGAGCAAAAATAAATATATATTGGTTATATATTTATAATTTTGGTATTTATAAAATTATATAAATTATATAATTTATAAATATAATTAAGCTTTGTGGTAGGCAAAAAAACAAACGAATTCATGCATGTCTAAGTTGGTTTGGCTTGAAAATGTGATTTGCACGGAGAGTTTAATGAGTATAGAGATTGCTGATGTGACGTCATCGTGACGTATTACCAGTGGTGAACGCAAAGCATTTTGGGAATCCGCGGCACAAACAGAAGGCGCCAGACTTACATTGTATGGAGGGAAGAACGCAGTGTTCAAGATGCCGTCTACCTGCTGTGTTATAAACTGCAATAGTCGTTCTCACGATAGAAGTGGCATAAAGCTTAAGAACGGAAAATCCTTTTATCGTTTTCCAGCGTGGAAAAATAATAGTACAAGCCATGTTTCAGAGGTGACAAAAAGGCGACGAATGGCATGGATAGCAGCAGTAACGATTTCGTTACAATGGAGTGAAAAGGAAAACAAAAATGCAGAAGGAATTTTTATAAATGTCTTAAGCCTTGTATTTTTTAAATAAGATTTATTAATAAAGGCATAGAACCAGTTATTTTTGTAGTGCACTGACAATAGCTTTATATAATTAGTTTATTAATTAAATTAATAAAAAGACCTTGCGATATGTTTGGTATCTAGGCCTATGTACCTGAATGAATTTAAAATTAATTTGCTATATTTCAGATCAATATATTTGTTTTCCTTAATTTTAATTAACCCTAGCTTTATTCTCATCTGAATTATAAATAATTGAATTCCGTATAAAATACCATTACCATACTTTTTTTAATCAAGAGGACAAGAAATGAAAACCAATGCGATATGATTAATGTCCAAAAGATGGAACCCACAGACTGTTTTGAAATGGGGTTGGATATATGTTTTGCTTTTAAAACTGTGTGTGTGTGTTTGGTTGGGTGACAGTTAGGTTACAGTTTGACAAGAGTTTAGAGTGTGACAAAGCACAATGTTGTGTTTTATTGCGAGTGTACACAAATATAAGTAAACATTTTGCAGTTTGAATGATGTCCTCTATGAACAAAATGACGGAGTATGTTTTTGCTTCCACTGTTCGATCGCGCCCGCGCCTCTCTCACACACACACTCCAGCATTGCAATCTTGACTTGAATTCTGACTGCATGCAGATAGATGAGAGAGAGCGAGCAGTGTGGTGCTTAAAACGCATAACGCATACCGTTGAACGGACGACTATTTTCTGCCCCACTTTTACAATCTCCAGGTCCTGGACCCATCCATATGTAAAAAAAGACCTGCTGCAGCGACTTGAAGTTACTGACAACCTCGTGTGTGTGTGTGCTCTAACACTTAATATCATGTAGTTGCATATATATATGGGTGCTGGAAGTTGGGCAAGGTTGACGTCCCCTGACCGTCACTATGCTCGTAAGGATCCAGTCCTTTGATTCCCTTTATTTTCTCGTCATATCTCGTCTTTGCATTAGGATTTCGTTTTAGGCGGTATGGTCCGACAATGTTTTCTTTAGCCCGCTGCATTTTGTAGTATTATATTCTGTTTTTCACGCTAAATTTTTATTATTTTCATGCCAGAACACTAGCCTGCTATGCCAGCGCATGTAAACTGGCCAAACATACCCATAATTCTTTGCGTTCTGATGACGTTGCCGCCCAGTTGGTCACATGTCTTAGCGATATAAAACTAACTTAACCGCAGTGCGATAGGAGGCGTCCGAGACAGTTCAACTGGTCAATGTTGAATCCGAATATTTCTTTCAAGCCAGCAAATTTCCGACGGCAAAGCCTATTAAACTTAAGAATGCGCTTCAGGTGTCTCACTTACGTACGTCTTAATGCCAGAGACCGCACTATATCTTTTTATATGACCGTGCTAATTCAAAGTAAAATGTTATTTCATTAGTCATTTTTTGTTTGTTTGCTGTTGTCTTCCATTCACCACTGTCGAAGTTTACCCTGCAAACGTTTATTTCCGCGTTCCAAAACCCGGATGGTGGGTCTTTTATTGAATAAACTCTGACGTTCGTCGCTTCTCTGTTCTCTGTTGTCCAGTGTTGTAGTCCGTCTTAAAAATGCAGCTGAAGAGCGTTGTGATCCTGCCGGGGAACGGCGCAGGGAATATCGAGCACTGTAACTGGTACGGATGGGTAAAGAAACGAATAAATGAAGTATGATGATTCAACCAAAGTATTAAATCATACCGAGACATTTGGGCTTTTACTATGTCGGAGACGATTAATTTCACCTTACTGTTTGTCGTCTATTGTCATATCTACAGATATCCGACGTGTCTTGTGTGCTGAAGAACATGCCAGATCCTGGTAGGCAGAATTTACATTGCTCTAGATTAAATGAGGTCTGAATCATATATTTATCAGCTATATTATAAATATATTTATTTTGTTTGAACAAACAGTGACGGCCAGAGAAAGCATTTGGCTTCCGTTTATGGAGAAGGATCTGAATTGTGATGAAGAGTCAGTAATTATCGGACACAGTTCAGGAGCCGCTGCAGCCATGAGGTATTGAACGATTAATTTGCGATAAATTATTCAGATGAATAATTTGAAGAATCTTTATTCAGTCATCTTATTCTTCCGAGGACATTTCCAACCTAAAATCGAGTAATGAGTTAAAAGTGATGTTTTTTTTGCTGATGTTCAGGTATGCAGAAACACACAGAGTGTATGCCCTTATTCTGGTGGGTGCTTACACCACAGATCTGGGAGATGAGAATGAACGTGAAAGTGGTGAGTTTAAATATCAGTTTATTTGAGATTTAAAGTGTTAATGGTTAACTAATTAAAAAAAATTCTCATCTCATTCAGGATATTTCAGTCGGCCATGGGAGTGGGAAAGGATCCGAGCAAACGTGAAACACATCCTTCAATTTGGATCCACAGACGACCCCTTCCTGCCTTGGGAAGAGCAACAGGAAGTTGCTGATGGATTGAAGACAGATTTAAAAAAATACTCAGACCGCGGACACTTTCAGAAAACAATCTTCCCAGAACTCATTGATGCAATAAAAAGACTCAAAACTGACAGTTTTAAGTGATAGCTAACCAAAAAATAAACTTCTCCCATCATTTACCCTCACGAATCCCAGATGTGTATGGCTTTCTTTTTTCAGCAGAACACAAAGATTTTTAGAAGAATATCTCTGTAGATCCACAATGCAAGTGGTGATCAGACCTTTCAAGTTCCAAAAAAAAAAAAAAAAATCAAAGAGCAATAACTAATAGTGGACTATATTTAAATTTTTACTCAATCTAGTAACACTGATTTATTGTAAACTACTTTATTCTCAAAAGGAACAGTTCACCCAAAAATGACAATTTATTCACATTTATGTCATTCAAAAAACAAATCTTCTGTGGAACACAAAACGCAGTGTTCATGCTGCTCCTTTCGATTCAGTGGCCAAGCTCCACAAAAAGACAAAGAAACAAATTTCAAGCACAATAAATGGTGGTCCATACATCTCATACAATATATTCCAAGTCTTCAGAAGTCAAACTATAGATTTGCGTGTTGAACAGACCCACATTTTTGATATTCACTGAAAAACGTCCTATCTGCTGCAGCTCTAATAACTCTCTCCCATGTGTATACTACTTTTATAAATACTTTTACAGCAAAAACCGCTGGTTTGCACATATCTTGTAAGTGATGTCAAATAACATGTCAGATTCGAGAGCCGTGGCAAAGGGAACAATTATTAGTGAATAATAGCCTAAATTTGGGTCTGTTTCACACAGGAAGATGTCAGAAGACTTAAAATACAGTGCATGATTCATATGGACTACTTTTATAGTGCTACAATACTATTTCTGGAGCTCGAGATCCCCAATTGCCATCATGTAAGGAAGGAGCATTCTGGACAGTCTACTTAACATCTCTAATTGTGTACCATAGAAGAAATCCTACGGTTTTGCAATAATATGAGTATTATTATAAATAATAATAATTTTTGGATAAACAATTATAACCAGGCATTTCAAATTGCAAAAAAAAAAAAACTTCTGTTGATCTCATCAATGTGGTCTTCAACTGCTGTCATGAGAATCATATATTGATTACTGTAAAAACCTGAGAGCTGAGTTAAAATGCACCTTGCAAATTAAACCATCATTGTAAACCTGTCAAACTGCTTACAGATAAACCTCTTCCCGAGTCCACTGAGCTACTCCAACTTGCTCTGCTACAAGTTTTCCTTTTCAGGAAAGCAGCTACACTTGGCCCATGTAGTTGTAACAACACATTTAGATCTGTAACAGCCTATCGAAAACATTAGCCAGAACTTTTAAGAATGCTTTGTCCTAAGCAAACATATAACAGTGTTTGAGCAACTGTGTGCCATGAGGTTTTAGGAACATGTCCTATTTTTCAGCTTTATTACATCGCTTTCTTTTTGTCCTTGCTTTGGAGTATCATCTTCCAAAACAGCCACCTTGAACCACTATGATGTCATCTTGGATCTGTGGTTCTTGTGAAACATTCTCCAGAGCAGGAGGTGCTATCTCTTTACGACTATGACTGTCCTCTACTGCACAGAGTGGTGTGGCCAAGCTGAAGATGGGGTCTTTTAATCTGTTATTTATGAAAAATAGAGGAACACAATGTTAATAATTATAAACCAATAGTTCCAATCCTGCTGATTGGCCAATATAGTGTTTCAGTCATCTTAAAATCATACAACTAATAACCTTTATTTGTCAGGTACTATTATTTCTAGCAGAAGGACGATGCTTTTTGAATTTGCATAAATAACATTTTCATGAAAAGTTGTATACTTTAAATGTTTATTAAAATGAACTGCTACATTACGTGCATAATAACACTCTTTAACTGTAACTATATTCATAATACAGCACAGCTTCTCATCCCTTAAAGCTTAATTAACAAGTAAATATATTAGTAATGCAAAGCAAACTCATGAGAGGTGAGATAATCATAGCGGGAGATTCATATGTATATTTTCAGTTACTTTGGTAACTTTTTATTTAATTTTAATTTTTTATTATTAAATCTTGAAATACAAAGAATTTTGGCAAATTAGCTTCAGAAAAGCTGACATTAGTCTGCATCCTTGATATATTCTATTTCTAAAGACATGGTCTTGCCTGTTGTAGACTGGAATCTCAAAACCCAGCTCCACCATGTGATGACCCAGAACAGCATCACACTTCCCATGAATCTTCAGAGTAGCCAAGTTATCTTTCGGTGTCCACTTTGATAAAAAACAAAACTGTATCAAGCTTCTGGATAATGTTAAATGTCTCCTTTGACTTGAAAAACAGAATAATAAATAGGTTTTATGAACAGAGACGTCACCTGCCGATTTACAATGTACAACTTTGGTCTTTTATTTGCTGGTCTGTTCATGCACCATAAGCAGGAATATTTCTTCAACACATGAAGGTGCGTACACACTCCCAGCGACATCGCGTGCGACAGCGACTCCATTTCATTAATTTTCAAAGAGAGCACAGCGACTTCCGGCGACACGAGCTGTCGCGACCGTTGGCGCGAGATGTGGGCGTGTCCAGCGATGCGACAAAGTTGAGAGAAGTTCAAATTTATTCAAATGAAGAGCGACTAACGGAAGCGACAGCCAATAGGAGAGAAGACGGGAGAGCTCACGTGATCCTTCTCTCTCTCTCTCTCTCTCTCAGCTCCTGCAGTAACGGAAAGATGGATGAAAGGCTAATTCTTGCTGTTAGAAAATTTCCAGTGCTCTATGATATGTCTCTTCCCACGTACAAGGACATTTTTAAGAAAAATACTGCGTGGAAAGGTGTATCTGAGATCGCGGGGATTTTGTGGACCCAGACATACCGGCATTTTCGCCGCAGATAAACAGACGCTATGGCAAACAGCACGCCTTGTTTCTCATTCATCTTTGATATAAAGCATTTTATGTACTGATTCCATTTATATTTAGTCTTTTCCCTCCAAAATGTTTGTTTTTAGTGGCAAGAAAAGAGATTCGCTGTCAACAGCAATGGAATGACATCCGAGAATGTCATTTATAAACGTTACTATGCAACCAGTAGTGGCTTCACCGCCAGCCACTGGTGACCTGCGTCGCTGGCAGTGTGTACGCACCTTAACAGTGAAACACATAACACATGATATTACCAGCACAATAAAAAAGGTATATATATATATACTCTCTCTCTCTCTCTCTCTCTCTCTCTCTCTCTCTCTCTCTCTCTCTCTCTCTCTCTCTCTCTCTCTCTCTCTCTCTCTCTCTCTCTATATATATATATACACACACATATACTTTTGAGATAATTTTGCGATTTGAACAGCGATATAAATAAATTTAATTATTGTGACTTCATTGAGCAGTGCTGCAGATCTAATGATCTGTTATACATTACATAATGTAATAATAATCATCTTGTTAATAAGCATTATTATATGGTTGGTTTATAATTAAAACATACTGTATGTAGGTTTTTTTTATTGAAAAGTGGACATTCAGTGTTTGAATTTGTTAGATATATAACAAGTTTTTAAAAAACAAATCCTCTGTTTTACCATTTTACCTTCAAACTGGATCCTAAACAGAGGATCACGTCAGCCTGCTGTGCCGCTTCAGCCGCTCCCTTCCAGTTGAGTGGTTGTTCCAGGGTGCCACGTTCACCAAAATGCACGATGGTGTCTCTGAGCTCCAGTCTGCAGTCTGACGACTGGTATCGTGTCTATGCAGAGCTGTATGCTCAGTCACGTCAAACAATCTGATGAACTCTCGTGCTGGAGTGCAGGAAACACACACCTGTGTGACATATGGAGATTACATTGGGTCAGAACATGTTACACGCAGATATCATCCTTTTATAACATTTAGAAATACTTTGCTGAACAGCATGAATCAGTATTCTCTTTGGTTAGGGTAATTTTAGGATTTCAGAATGATATTCCTTGTAAAGTGTATGAAAGTGCAAACTGTTTTCCTAAAGGTTGTTGAGTATTGAGTGCAGGCAGCATTCCTAAAATTTGTTGCCAGGATCAGAGGGGTTACCAGGATATCATGTTTGGGGGGGGGCATTTGGCTTGTTTGGGGGCAACATAAACAATTGAAAAAATCGGCACAAAATTAAGCTATACTACACACAATCTGTTTTAGTGCAAATCTTTTTCTAAGCCAGGAACCCAGGGCCCCTATTAGACTATAGGGCTTAAACTGGATTTTTGTTGTGTCAGACCTCACTCATCTGCAACGATGGAAAAATATGCACAAAACAATCCACTTTTAAATTGTAATTTATCATCAGATGCAGAGGCGTTTCCAGCATTGAAGGACATCTGGGGCTTAGCCCAGACAATTTTATTTTCACACTAGCAACCACTTCCCTGTAGTCCAAAGCTGGTGAGAGGGTATTCTTTGAGTTTTGCTCGGGCTGGGCCTGTTTCTACAGTTCCTAAATCTTCCACTCTAGTACTATCATCAACATCCTCTCTCCTCCCTGAATCATCTGTGATGCAAAAGAACAGATACAGTACATAACTTATTGCAAATCAGCTTCAAACAACTAATTCATCAAGTGCTACATATGTCAAATTATAGACCAATACCATTGAAGAAAATGTATTGGGAAGAGCAGATCAGTGGGATTGCCCTTAGATCTATCATGATTCTTGAATTTTCATGTACACTAACATAAAGTCATCACAAAAGAGTTATATTATAGTATATTATATTAGAGTAAAGTGAGGTAAAAAAAAATATTGAATACAAATAATTTATATTTTTTGACATAAATAGTCAAAATGATGTATAAGATCCTAAGTTAAAGCAATACATGAATCACTTTAGTCTAAGTTCATTGACACACCATGGCATCGAACTGTATATAATTCTCATCATCTCTAAGAGAATAATTAATCTGTCAAAATCCTTTCATTAGGATCATTGAGATAAACAATGTTTCACTTTTAACTTTCTCTAAAGTAAAGTGACTTATTAATTGTTACCAGTTTCCATGCCTGATTCTGGCACAGCTGCTGCTCCTCAGTCTGTAGCTCATCTTTGCTACACTCTACAAAACCATTTAATCAAATCAAAGTGTATATTTCCTACAGACTAATATCACAAAACAAGTCACACATACATTTTATGTTAATGCTTATTAGTTAACCTTAGCGAAAACAACACCTGATAAACAAGAAAAGTACGCTCCGAACAGGGCTCGAACCGCGGTCTCCGGCGTGAGAGGCCAATACGTTAACTCGGAACTACCAAGCTGCACTAATCTTAGCAATTAGGATAGAGGCTACAAGTCTTGAGGTTTAGCCTACTGCGGGTGAAAGCCAGCTAGATGATGATCTTAAGACTTTAAGGACAAAAACAAATGTGAATTCTTACCCACTGACTTCTTTCGGAAAAATCCCCAAAGCCTCATTTGCTTAATTTTTGCTGTCTTTCCTGCTAATTGCTGTTAACTCGCCACTAAGTAAAGTTAGTTGATGTCAAGGACTGTGCAAGCTCCTCCTCTACCTGCTGCATATTCAACAGACAGGAAGAAACGGAGTCGCCCATAGGCTACCGACAGCAAAGGAACTTATTCTATAGGCTAGATTATGCCTATGTCTATTTTTACAGGCTGTATTCAGTATGTGCAAAGCCAAAGCACAATGAAATAAGGCAACTTATGATTTTGGGGGTTTACATAGGCTTTTGTCCGGTTTCATATTTGTCAGTCAACTATTCAAAATACATTCGGGGCTACACTCAAAACAACAGATGGACAGATTATTTCTCAAATTCTCAGGGGAGGCAGAGCTTATCCTAGGGGAGGCACTGCCTCCCCCAGCCTCCCTCTAGACACGCCCCTGCTAACAGTTGCATAGTTACCACCAATATGTTTTTTGGGTATTATAGCGCTACCACGTGGTAAAACCGTGCCAAAATTTCTGGGCGACCAAAGATTGACCTCTTACATTAGCATGCCAAGTTTGGTGAAGATATCTAATTTCGTTCAAGAGTTATAGCCATTTACGTAAATTAATTTGCATAATCAAACGCATCAAGGGAGACTAATGCTGAGGCAATTGTCATTGCCTCGGACAGATGACTTCTCTTGGCAGTTTCAATTTGGTTCTGGAGACTGAACCCAGCGTCAAGCGCTGTATTGCCCTCCACATGACAGAGTTGCAGAAAGCGTCACAGAGGGGTGAGTTTACGAGTTTGATGTAAAAAAGCAGGAGGTGTGAACAATAAGCATTGAAAACATGTGAAGAGAGAAAAAAAGCTTGGAGTTGATTTGATAGCAGAAAGTAACTAGAAAAAAAAGTTCGTCAAGACAAACTTTAAGTTGGCTTGTGAAAGTTTGGACCAGAAAGTTTGAAGAAGTTTAAAGTAGTTTGAAGTTTAAATTAGTTTAAAGTAGTTTATAGTTTAAAGTAGTTTAAAGTTTAAATTAGTTTGTAGTTTAAACTAGTTTAAAGTTTAAAGTAGTTTGTAGTTTAAAGTAGTTTAAAGTTTAAAGTGGTGTGACATTTCCTGTTTGGAGCTTAACTTGAATAAGACTAAAGAGATGGTAGTAACCTTTTCTAATAAGCAGAGGCAGGTGGCTATGGCAGCATCTACTGTTATTCACGGGAAGCCTATAGAGATTGTCAAGGAGTACAAGTACCTTGGGACGATTTTTGACAATCTGTTCAAATTTACTTCCAATACAGAGGAGATACTGAAGAAATGCCAGCAGCGGCAGTATCTTTTAAGGAAGCTCAATTCCTTTGGAGTTAGTAAGAACTTGCTCACTATGTTCTACTACTCCTACATTGAAAGTGTCATTACATTTTCCATCGTCTGCTGGTTTCATTCTATAAGCCTCCAAAATAGAAATAGTCTGGAGCGCACATTTAAAGTCTGCTCAAAAATTATTGGACTCCCTATTAGGGCTCTTTCTATTATAAGTGAACAGCAAATGCTGAGGTTGGCTGGAAGGATCTTGCGAGACACATCACATGTAATGTTCTCTGTTTTTGAGTGGCTTCCTTCACGGCGACGGCTTCGTTGTCCATGTTGTAGGACACAAAGGAGGAAGGCAACCTTTGTTCCCAAATCGGTGCAGCTTTTAAATTCTCAACCATCTCTAGCCCTCTTGTTTATTATGTCTTGATTTAATTATTTTTTAATATATGTATATTAGGTATTCATTAATATGTATTTCATGTACACTGTTATTTATTTAATGTAGGATGTTATAATGTATAATGGTTACGTTACTCTATGTGGCCTTATTAATTGCCCCTTGGGGACAAATAAAGTGTTTTGAATTGAATTGAATTGAATTGAATTAACTTAGTTGCTAGATAGATAGATAGAGAGATAGACACTCAGATAGATACATAGATAGATAGACACGTTTTTAGCATGTTTTAGCACTTTGCTAGGCGAAGCTAGCATGTGTTAGCATGATAATGGCACGTTTTTAGCATGTTTTAACACTACGCTAGGCAATGCTAGCATGTGTTAGCATGATGCTAGCACGTTTTTAGCATGTTTTAGCACTTCGCTAGGCGATGCTAGCATGTGTTAGCATGATGCTAGCACGTTTTTAGCATGTTTTAAAACTTCGCTAGGTGATGCTAGCATGTGTTAGCATGATGCTAGCACGCTTTTAGCATGTTTTAACACTTCGCTAGGCAATGCTAAGCATGTGTTAGCATGATGCTAGCACGTTTTTAGCATGTTTTAGCACTTCGCTAGGCGATGCTAGCATGTGTTGGCATGATGCTAGCAAGTTTTTAGCATGTTTTAACACTTCGCTAGGTGATGCTAGCACGTTTTTAGCATTTTTTAGCACTTCGCTAGTTGATGCTAACATGTGTTATCATGATGGTAGCACGTTTTTAGCATTTATTAGCACTTCGCTAGGCGATGCTAGCATGTGTTAGCATGATGCTAGCACATTTTTAGCATTTTTTAGCACTTCGCTAGAAGATGCTAACACATTTTTAGCATGTTTTAGCACTTCGCTAGGCAATGCTAAGACGCTTTTAAGCATGTTTTAAGACTTCGCTAGGCAATGCTAAGATGTGTTAAAGATGATGCTAAGACGCTTTTAGCATGTTTTAAAGAGTTCGCTAGGCGTATGCTAAGATGTGTTAACATGATGCTAAGACGCTTTAAGCATGTTTTAAGACTTCGCTAGGCGATGCTAAGATGTGTTAGCATGATGCTAAGACATTTTTAACATGTTTTAAAGACTCGCTAGTTGATGCTAAGATGTGTTAAGCATGATGCTAGCACATTTTTAGCATGTTTTATCACTTTACTAGGCGATTTTAGCATGTGTTAGCTTGATGCTAGCACGTTTTTAGAATTTTTTTAGCACATCGCTAGGCAATGCTAGCATGTTTTTAGCATGTTTTAGCACTTCGCTAGGCGATGCTAGCATGTGTTAGCATGATGCTAACACGTTTTTAGCATGTTTTAAGACTTCGCTAGGCGATGCTAAGCATGTGTTAAGATGATGCTAACACGCTTTTAGCATGTTTTAACGACTTCGCTAGGCGATGCTAAGATATGTTAAGCATGATGCTAAGACGCTTTTAGCATTTTTTAGCACTTCGCTTGGCCATGCTAAGCATGTGTTAAGCATGATGCTAAGACGCTTTTAGCATTTTTTAGCACTTCGCTAGGCGATGCTAAGCATGTGTTAGCATGATGGTAGCACGTTTTTAGCATTTTTGTAGCACTTCGCTAGGCGATGCTAGCATGTGTTAGCATGATGCTAGCCCGTTTTTAGCATTTTTTATGCTAAAAACGAGGGAGAGATGCAGGGCTGACAGGCCCTTTTTGTCTGTGTGTGTGAAAATGTCAGTTTGGATTTAAATTTCTGAACATTCCGCAATGTTAAGTCAATGGGATTTTTCCAGTTTTTGATCATCCGCTGTGGGAAAACTGTAAGTCCGATCAGTTAGAAAAGATATAGCACACTATTCGGGATTAGTCTGAAGGTCTGTGCCGAGTTTGGTGCATGTAGCTTAAAAGCTCTAGGAGGAGTTAGTCTTGGTAATTTTAGTCTCAGAAGAATAATAATAACTAGAAAAAGTTCGTCGAGACAAACTTTAAGTTGGCTTGTGAAAGTTTGGACCAGAAAGTTTGAAGAAGTTTAAATTAGTTTAAATTAATTTAAATTAGTTTAAATTAGTTTAAAGTCGTTTAAAGTCGTTTATAGTTTAAAGTAGTTTGAAGTTTAAAGTAGTTTATAGTTTAAACGAGTTTAAAGTTTAAATTAGTTTGTAGTTTAAATTAGTTTAAAGTTTAAAGTAGTTTGTAATTTAAAGTAGTTTAACTTAGTTGCTAGATAGATAGATAGATAGACACTCAGATAGATAGTTAGATAGAGAGATAGATAGATAGATATTTACCCTCAGATAGATAGATAGATATAGATAGATAGATATTTACCCTCAGATAGATAGATAAATAGATAGAGAGAGAGAGATAGATATTTACCCTCAGATAGATAGATAGATAGATATATATTGACCCTCAGATAGATAGATAGATAGATAGACAGACAGATAGATGCTAGCACATTTTTAGAATTGTTTAGCACTTCGCTAGGCGATGCTAGCACATTTTTAGCATGTTTTAGCACTTTGCTAGGCGATGCTAACATGTGTTAGCATGATGCTAACACGTTTTTAGCATGCTTTAGTACTTTGCTGGGCGATGCTAGCATGTGTTAGTACGATGCTAGCATGTTTTTAGCATGATTTAGCACTTCGCTAGGTGATGCTAGCATGTGTTAGCATGATGCTAGCACGTTTTTAGCATGTTTTAGCACTTCGCTAGGCAATGCTAGCATGTGTTAGCATGATGCTAGCACGCTTTTAGCATGTTTTAAGCACTCGCTAGGCGATGAAAACATGTGTTAAGCATGATGCTAAAGACATTTTTAAGCATGTTTTAAAGACTTCGCTAGGCGATGCTAAGCATGTGTTAAGCATGATGCTAAGCACGCTTTTAGCATGTTTTAAGCACTTCGCTAGGCAATGCTAAGCATTTGTTAGCATGATGATAAAGCATGTTTTAAGCATGTTTTAAGACTTCGTTAGGCGATGCTAAGCATGTGTTAGCATGATGTTAACACGTTTTTAGCATTTTCTAGCACTTCGCTAGGCGATGCTTACATGTGTTAGCATGATGCTAAGCACGCTTTTAGCATGTTTTAAGCACTTCGCTAGGCGATGCTAAGCATGTGTTAAGCATGATGCTAAGACGCTTTTAGCATGTTTTAACACTTCGCTAGGTGATGCTAAGACGCTTTTAAGCATTTTTTAGCACTCGCTAGTTGATGCTAACATGTGTTAGCATGATGGTAGCACGTTTTTAGCATTTATTAGCACCTCGCTAGGCGATGCTGGCATGTGTTAGCATGATGCTAGCACATTTTTAGCATTTTTTAGCACTTCACTAGAAGATGCTAACACATTTTTAGCATGTTTTAGCACTTCGCTAGGCAATGCTAAGACGCTTTTAAGCATGTTTTAAGTACTTGCTGAGCGATGCTAAGCATGTGTTAAGACGATGCTAAGCATGTTTTTAGCATGATTTAAGCACTTCGCTAGGTGATGCTAAGCATGTGTTAAGCATGATGCTAAGACGCTTTTAGCATGTTTTAAGCACTTCGCTAGGCAATGCTAAGCATGTGTTAAGCATGATGCTAGCGACGTTTTAAGCATGCTTTAAGTACTTACGCTGGGCTGAAGCTAAGCATGTGTTAAGCACGATGCTAAGCATGTTTTTAAGCATGATTTAAGCACTTCGCTAGGTGATGCTAAGCATGTGTTAAGATGATGCTAAGACGCTTTTAAGCATGTTTTAAGCACTTCGCTAGGCAATGCTACCATGTGTTAAGCATGATGCTAAAGACGCTTTTAGCATGTTTTAAGCA
>NW_026266714.1:0-24050 GCF_025860055.1 Xyrauchen texanus | reverse complement strand
TATTGTACTTCGTTCGGTTACACGTATTGCTGTTACCCTAGCAACCGAGTAACAAATCACATATCTCTGCATCAGAAAAGCAGTAGAGACTTCGGGTTGACTTATTTCAATCAGGATGGCAAGGAGACTTCATTAGTATCACTATGGTAACTGCCTAGCAACCAGATGGGGTTACCCTAGCAACCGAGTAACAAATCACATATCTCTGCATCAGAAAACATACAGACTTCGGGTTGACTTATTTCAATCAGGATGGCAAGGAGCCATGTATTAGTATCACCTATGGTAACTGCCTAGCAACCACATGGGCTTACCCTAGCAACCTAGTAACAAATCACATATTTCTGCACCAGAACATTATACAGACTTCTGGGTTGATTTATTTATGACCACAATTTCTGTTCTTTTCAAGCAGGCTATTTGGCGAGTTTTGCCACGGCAAGCACCACTCACATTTTCTTCAGGAAATGTACCTATCTAGTTAGTGGTGCTTGCAAAGCATCCTATTGTAATCTCACATACTTATTATTTTTTATTTTTATTTTATTTTATATCTCTTAACAAAACTTGACACCTAACTTCGTCCCGCTACCGTTTGGCGTAGACCCACGAATGAGGTGTCAAATCGAGCGACCTATTGAGGACACGTGTGCTATGACTTTTATAAGCGTCGAGTGCGGTATTTGCCCCAGGGGCAAAAAGCGGCCGAAAAATCCCATAGACTTAACATTGAGACAAACTTTGTGGCGTCACAGCTCCAAGCGAGGATTTAGTAGAAGCGTGTGATTTGCCACATTTGAAGAGGCTGGCAGGCTCTGTAGAGCATACCTCAATATGGGGTAAAAGTTGCACCCTGGGGGCAGGAGCTGCCAAAAATGCCCCAATTGACTTATAATGGTGTAGGGCGGCCCATGAAATGAAAAGGCATAGGGATTTGTATTGAACATAGCTCTGGATCACAGTGTCATAGAGACGAGGGGGTGGGCTCATTTTACTCAGACGACCAATCAGTCTCTCAGGATCATTGTGAAGCTATCAAGCCACGCCCTAGCAACCATTAAGAGCACCTTAGCAACAAGTCCCATAGACTTCTATTGAAACAGATCAAAGGGATATCTCCGGATAGAAGTGTCATAGAAACACAAGGGTGGTCTCGTTTGACTCGGGACAGCAAACAGCCAATCATGCATCAAATCAACACTTCCTAGCCCCTCCCTAGCAACCATTGTCGAGCACCTTAACAACCAAAATCCATAGAGGGATATCTTCCATTCTGAATGTCACAGAGGCATGGGAGTTGGTTTATATCATTCATACTGACAAGCAGCCTTTGGAGATTCATGATTGGCAGCTGCCAAGCCACTCCTAGCAACTAAACAGAGTACCCTAGCAACCGTTTAGCAAGTAACTATATCTCTGCACCAGAAAATCAGAGAGACTTCTGGGTTGATTTATTTCAATCAGGATGGCAAGGAGACTTGATTAGTATCACTATGGTAACTGCCTAGCAACCAGATGGGGTTACCCTAGCAGCCGAGTAACAAATCACATATCTCTGCATCAGAAAACAGTAGAGACTTCGGGTTGACTTATTTCAATCAGGATGGCAAGGAGCACTTCATTAGTATCACTATGGTAACTGCCTAGCAACCAGATGGGCTTACCCTAGCAACCGAGTAACAAATCACATATCTCTGCATCAGAAAATCAGTACGAGACTTCTGGGTTGATTTATTTCAATCAGGACGGCAATGACATTTCTGATTACTTTTCACTATGGCAACTGCCTAGCAATTTGATCGAGTTTTGCCACGGCAAGCACCACTCACATTTTCTTCAGGAAATGTACCTATCTAGTTATTTATTATTTATTATTTATCTTATTTTATTATATCTCTTAACAAAACTTGGCACCTAACTTCGTCCGCTTACCGTTTGGCGTAGACCCACGAATGAGGTGTCAAATCGAGCGACCTATTGAGGACCGTGTGCTATGACTTTTATAAGCGATCGAGTGCGGTACTTGCCCCAGGGGCAAAAAGCAGCCGAAAAATCCCATAGACTTAACATTGAGACAAACTTTGGCGTCACAGCTCCAAGCGAGGATTTAGGTAAAGCGTGTGATTTGCCACATTTGAAGAGGCTGGCAGGCTCTGTAGAGCATACCTCAATATGGGGTAAAAGCTGCACCCCTGGGGGCAGGAGCTGCCTAAAAATGCCCCAATTGACTTATAATGGTGTAGGGCGGCCCATGAAATGAAAAGGCATAGGGATTTGTATTGAACATAGCTCTGGATCACAGTGTCATAGAGGCGAGGGGTGGGCTCATTTTACTCAGACGACCAATCAGTCTCTCAGGATCATTGTGAAGCTATCAAGCCACGCCCTAGCAACCATTAAGAGCACCTTAGCAACAAGTCCCATAGACTTCTATTGAAACAGATCAAAGGGATATCTCCGGATAGAAGTGTCATAGAAACACAAGGGTGGTCTCGTTTCACTCGGGACAGCAAACAGCCAATCATGCATCAAATCAACACTTCCTAGCCCCTCCCTAGCAACCATTGTCGAGCACCTTAACAACCAAAATCCATAGAGGATATCTTCCATTCTGAATGTCACAGAGGCATGGGAGTTGGTTTATATCATTCATACTGACAAGCAGCCTTTGGAGATTCATGATTGGCAGCTGCCAAGCTACTCCTAGCAACTAAACAGAGTACCCTAGCAACCGTTTAGCAGTAACTATATCTCTGCACCAGAAAATCAGAGAGACTTCTGGGTTGATTTATTTCAATCAGGATGGCAAGGACACTTGATTAGTATCACTATGGTAACTGCCTAGCAACCAGATGGGGTTACCCTAGCAGCCGAGTAACAAATCACATATCTCTGCATCAGAAAAGCGTAGAGACTTCGGGTTGACTTATTTCAATCAGGATGGCAAGGAGACTTCATTAGTATCACTATGGTAACTGCCTAGCAACCAGATGGGCTTACCCTAGCAACGAGTAACAAATCACATATCTCTGCATCACAAAAACATACAGACTTCGGGTTGACTTATTTCAATCAGGATGGCAAGGACACTTGATTAGTATCACTATGGTAACTGCCTAGCAACCACATGGGGTTACCCTAGCAACCTAGTAACAAATCACATATTTCTGCACCAGAACATTATACAGACTTCTGGGTTGATTTATTTATGACCATAATTTCTGTTCTTTTCAAGTTACAGCATGCTATTTGGTGAGTTTTGCCACGGCAAGCACCACTCACATTTTCTTCAGGAAATGTACCTATCTAGTTATTATTATTTTATTTTTCTTATTTTTTATATCTCTTAACAAAACCCGACACCTAACTTCGTCCGCACCGTTTGGCGTAGACCCACGAATGAGGTGTCAAATCGAGCGACCTATTGAGGACACGTGTGCTATGACTTTTATAAGCGTCGAGTGCGGTATTTGCCCCAGGGGCAAAAAAGCGGCGAAAAATCCCATAGACTTAACATTGAGACAAACTTTGGCGTCACAGCTCCAGCGAGGATTTAGTAGAAGCGTGTGATTTGCCACATTTGAAGAGGCTGGCAGGCTCTGTAAGAGCATACCTCAATATGGGGTAAAAGCTGCACCCTGGGGGCAGGAGCTGCCCAAAAATGCCCCAATTGACTTATAATGGTGTAGGGCGGCCCATGAAATGAAAAGGCATAGGGATTTGTATTGAACATAGCTCTGGATCACAGTGTCATAGAGGCGAGGGGGTGGGCTCATTTTACTCAGACGACCAATCAGTCTCTCAGGATCATTGTGAAGCTATCAAGCCACGCCCTAGCAACCATTAAGAGCACCTTAGCAACAAGTCCCATAGACTTCTATTGAAACAGATCAAAGGGATATCTCGGATAGAAGTGTCATAGAAACACAAGGGTGGTCTCGTTTTACTCGGGACAGCAAACAGCCAATCATGCATCAAATCAACACTTCCTAGCCCCTCCTAGCAACCATTGTCGAGCACCTTAACAACCAAAATCCATAGAGGGATATCTTCCATTCTGAATGTCACAGAGGCATGGGAGTTGGTTTATATCATTCATACTGACAAGCAGCCTTTGGAGATTCATGATTGGCAGCTGCCAAGCCACTCCTAGCAACTAAACAGAGTACCCTAGCAACCGTTTAGCAGTAACTATATCTCTGCACCAGAAAATCAGAGAGACTTCTGGGTTGATTTATTTCAATCAGGATGGCAAGGACACTTGATTAGTATCACTATGGTAACTGCCTAGCAACCAGATGGGGTTACCCTAGCAACCAGTAACAAATCACATATCTCTGCATCAGAAAAGCGTAGAGACTTCGGGTTGACTTATTTCAATCAGGATGGAAAGGAGACTTCATTAGTATCACTATGGTAACTGCCTAGCAACCAGATGGGCTTACCCTAGCAACCGAGTAACAAATCACATATCTCTGCATCACAAAAACATACAGACTTCGGTTTGACTTATTTCAATCAGGATGGCAAGGACACTTGATTAGTATCACTATGGTAACTGCCTAGCAACCACATGGGGTTACCCTAGCAACCTACTAACAAATCACATATTTCTGCACCAGAACATTATACAGACTTCTGGGTTGATTTATTTATGACCACAATTTCTGTTCTTTTCAAGCAGGCTATTTGGCGAGTTTTGCCACGGCAAGCACCACTCACATTTTCTTCAGGAAATGTACCTATCTAGTTAGTGGTGCTTGCAAAGCATCACTATTGTAATCTCACATACTTATTATATTTCTTATTATTTTTATTTTTATTTTATATCTCTTAACAAAACTTGACACCTAACTTCGTCCGCTTACCGTTTGGCGTAGACCCACGAATGAGGTGTCAAATCGAGCGACCTATTGAGGACACGTGTGCTATGACTTTTATAAGCGATCGAGTGCGGTATTTGCCCCAGGGGCAAAAAGCGGCGAAAAATCCCATAGACTTAACATTGAGACAAACTTTGGCGTCACAGCTCCAGCGAGGATTTAGTGAAGCGTGTGATTTGCCACATTTGAAGAGGCTGGCAGGCTCTGTAGAGCATACCTCAATATGGGGTAAAAGTTGCACCCTGGGGGCAGGAGCTGCCTAAAAATGCCCCAATTGACTTATAATGGTGTAGGGCGGCCCATGAAATGAAAAGGCATAGGGATTTGTATTGAACATAGCTCTGGATCACAGTGTCATAGAGGCGAGGGGTGGGCTCATTTTACTCAGACGACCAATCAGTCTCTCAGGATCATTGTGAAGCTATCAAGCCACGCCCTAGCAACCATTAAGAGCACCTTAGCAACAAGTCCCATAGACTTCTATTGAAACAGATCAAGGGATATCTCGGATAGAAGTGTCATAGAAACACAAGGGTGGTCTCGTTTGACTCGGGACAGCAAACAGCCAATCATGCATCAAATCAACACTTCCTAGCCCCTCCTAGCAACCATTGTCGAGCACCTTAACAACCAAAATCCATAGAGGATATCTTCCATTCTGAATGTCACAGAGGCATGGGAGTTGGTTTATATCATTCATACTGACAAGCAGCCTTTGGAGATTCATGATTGGCAGCTGCCAAGTCACTCCTAGCAACTAAACAGAGTACCCTAGCAACCGTTTAGCAGTAACTATATCTCTGCACCAGAAAATCAGAGAGACTTCTGGGTTGATTTATTTCAATCAGGATGGCAAGGACACTTGATTAGTATCACTATGGTAACTGCCTAGCAACCAGATGGGGTTACCCTAGCAACCGAGTAACAAATCACATATCTCTGCATCAGAAAAGCGTAGAGACTTCGGGTTGACTTATTTCAATCAGGATGGCAAGGACACTTCATTAGTATCACTATGGTAACTGCCTAGCAACCAGATGGGCTTACCCTAGCAACCGAGTAACAAATCACATATCTCTGCATCACAAAAACATACAGACTTCGGGTTGACTTATTTCAATCAGGATGGCAAGGACACTTGATTAGTATCACTATGGTAACTGCCTAGCAACCACATGGGGTTACCCTAGCAACCTAGTAACAAATCACATATTTCTGCACCAGAACATTATACAGACTTCTGGGTTGATTTATTTATGACCACAATTTCTGTTCTTTTCAAGTACAGCATGCTATTTGGCGAGTTTTGCCACGGCAAGCACCACTCACATTTTCTTCAGGAAATGTACCTATCTAGTTAATGGTGCTTGCAAAGCATCACTATTTATCTCACATACTTATTATACTTTTATTTTTATTTTTATTATATCTCTTAACAAAACTTGACACCTAACTTCGTCCGCACCGTTTGACGTAGACCCACGAATGAGGTGTCAAATCGAGCGACCTATTGAGGACACGTGTGCTATGACTTTTATAAGCGATCGAGTGCGGTATTTGCCCCAGGGGCAAAAAGCAGCGAAAAATCCCATAGACTTAACATTGAGACAAACTTTGGCGTCCACAGCTCCAAGCGAGGATTTAGTAGAAGCGTGTGATTTGCCACATTTGAAGAGGCTGGCAGGCTCTGTAGAGCATACCTCAATATGGGGTAAAAGTTGCACCCCTGGGGGCAGGAGCTGCCTAAAAATGCCCCAATTGACTTATAATGGTGTAGGGCGGCCCATGAAATGAAAAGGCATAGGGATTTGTATTGAACATAGCTCTGGATCACAGTGTCATAGAGACGAGGGGGTGGGCTCATTTTACTCAGACGACCAATCAGTCTCTCAGGATCATTGTGAAGCTATCAAGCCACGCCCTAGCAACCATTAAGAGCACCTTAGCAACAAGTCCCATAGACTTCTATTGAAACAGATCAAAGGGATATCTCGGGATAGAAGTGTCATAGAAACACAAGGGTGGTCTCGTTTGACTCGGGACAGCAAACAGCCAATCATGCATCACATCAACACTTCCTAGCCCCTCCCTAGCAACCATTGTCGAGCACCTTAACAACCAAAATCCATAGAGGATATCTTCCATTCTGAATGTCACAGAGGCATGGGAGTTGGTTTATATCATTCATACTGACAAGCAGCCTTTGGAGATTCATGATTGGCAGCTGCCAAGCCACTCCTAGCAACTAAACAGAGTACCCTAGCAACCGTTTAGCAGTAACTATATCTCTGCACCAGAAAATCAGAGAGACTTCTGGGTTGATTTATTTCAATCAGGATGGCAAGGACACTTGATTAGTATCACTATGGTAACTGCCTAGCAACCAGATGGGGTTACCCTAGCAGCCGAGTAACAAATCACATATCTCTGCATCAGAAAAGCGTAGAGACTTCGGGTTGACTTATTTCAATCAGGATGGCAAGGACACTTCATTAGTATCACTATGGTAACTGCCTAGCAACCAGATGGGCTTACCCTAGCAACCGAGTAACAAATCACATATCTCTGCATCACAAAAACATACAGACTTCGGGTTGACTTATTTCAATCAGGATGGCAAGGACACTTGATTAGTATCACTATGGTAACTGCCTAGCAACCACATGGGGTTACCCTAGCAACCGAGTAACAAATCACATATTTCTGCACCAGAAAATCATACAGACTTCTGGGTTGATTTATTTCAATCAGGACGGCATGGATATTTCATTAGTATCACTATGTTCAACATGCCTATCTAGCCAGTGGGCTTACCTAGCACACGGTAAGCACCACTCACATATTTCTGCTCAGGAAATGTACACTATCTAGTTATACTTATTTTATTTATTATTCTTATTTTTATATCTCTTAACAAAACTTGACACCTAACTCGTCCGCTACCGTTTGGCGTAGACCCACGAATGAGGTGTCAAATCGAGCGACCTATTGAGGACACGTGTGCTATGACTTTTATAAGCGATCGAGTGCGGTATTTGCCCCAGGGGCAAAAAGCGGCGAAAAATCCCATAGACTTAACATTGAGACAAACTTTGGGCGTCACAGCTCCAAGCGAGGATTTAGTAGAAGCGTGTGATTTGCCACATTTGAAGAGGCTGGCAGGCTCTGTAGAGCATACCTCAATATGGGGTAAAAGTTGCACCCCTGGGGGCAGGAGCTGCCTAAAAATGCCCCAATTGACTTATAATGGTGTAGGGCGGCCCATGAAATGAAAAGGCATAGGGATTTGTATTGAACATAGCTCTGGATCACAGTGTCATAGAGACGAGGGGTGGGCTCATTTTACTCAGACGACCAATCAGTCTCTCAGGATCATTGTGAAGCTATCAAGCCACGCCCTAGCAACCATTAAGAGCACCTTAGCAACAAGTCCCATAGACTTCTATTGAAACAGATCAAAGGGATATCTCGGATAGAAGTGTCATAGAAACACAAGGGTGGTCTCGTTTGACTCGGGACAGCAAACAGCCAATCATGCATCAAATCAACACTTCCTAGCCCCTCCTAGCAACCATTGTCGAGCACCTTAACAACCAAAATCCATAGAGGGATATCTTCCATTCTGAATGTCACAGAGGCATGGGAGTTGGTTTATATCATTCATACTGACAAGCAGCCTTTGGAGATTCATGATTGGCAGCTGCCAAGTCACTCCTAGCAACTAAACAGAGTTACCCTAGCAACCGTTTAGCAGTAACTATATCTCTGCACCAGAAAATCAGAGAGACTTCTGGGTTGATTTATTTCAATCAGGATGGCAAGGAGACTTGATTAGTATCACTATGGTAACTGCCTAGCAACCAGATGGGGTTACCCTAGCAACCAGTAACAAATCACATATCTCTGCATCAGAAAACACTACAGACTTCGGGTTGACTTATTTCACTCAGGATGGAAAGGAGCCATGTATTAGTATTACCTATGGTAACTGCATAGCAACCACATGGGCTTACCCTAGCAACCGAGTAACAAATCACATATTTCTGCACCAGAAAATCGTACAGACTTCTGGGTTGATTTATTTATGACCATAATTTCTGTTCTTTTCAAGTTACAGCATGCTGTTTGGCGAGTTTTGCCACGGCAAGCACCACTCACATTTTCTTCAGGAAATGTACCTATCTAGTTAGTGGTGCTTACTCTATTATCTATACTTATTATTATCTTATTATTTATATCTCTTAACAAAACCTGGCACCTAACTTCGTCCGCACCGTTTGGCGTAGACCCACGAATGAGGTGTCAAATCGAGCGACCTATTGAGGACACGTGTGCTATGACTTTTATAAGCGATCGAGTGCGGTATTTGCCCCAGGGGCAAAAAGCGGCGAAAAATCCCATAGACTTAACATTGAGACAAACTTTGGCGATCACAGCTCCAAGCGAGGATTTAGTAGAAGCGTGTGATTTGCCACATTTGAAGAGGCTGGCAGGCTCTGTAAGAGCATACCTCAATATGGGGTAAAAGTTGCACCCCTGGGGGCAGGAGCTGCCCAAAAATGCCCCAATTGACTTATAATGGTGTAGGGCGGCCCATGAAATGAAAAGGCATAGGGATTTGTATTGAACATAGCTCTGGATCACAGTGTCATAGAGGCGAGGGGGTGGGCTCATTTTACTCAGACGACCAATCAGTCTCTCAGGATCATTGTGAAGCTATCAAGCCACGCCCTAGCAACCATTAAGAGCACCTTAGCAACAAGTCCCATAGACTTCTATTGAAACAGATCAAGGGATATCTCGGATAGAAGTGTCATAGAAACACAAGGGTGGTCTCGTTTGACTCGGGACAGCAAACAGCCAATCATGCATCAAATCAACACTTCCTAGCCCCTCCTAGCAACCATTGTCGAGCACCTTAACAACCAAAATCCATAGAGGATATCTTCCATTCTGAATGTCACAGAGGCATGGGAGTTGGTTTATATCATTCATACTGACAAGCAGCCTTTGGAGATTCATGATTGGCAGCTGCCAAGCCACTCCTAGCAACTAAACAGAGTACCCTAGCAACCGTTTAGCAGTAACTATATCTCTGCACCAGAAAATCAGAGAGACTTCTGGGTTGATTTATTTCAATCAGGATGGCAAGGAGACTTGATTAGTATCACTATGGTAACTGCCTAGCAACCAGATGGGGTTACCCTAGCAACCGAGTAACAAATCACATATCTCTGCATCAGAAAAGCGTAGAGACTTCGGGTTGACTTATTTCAATCAGGATGGCAAGGAGACTTCATTAGTATCACTATGGTAACTGCCTAGCAACCAGATGGGCTTACCCTAGCAACCGAGTAACAAATCACATATCTCTGCATCACAAAAACATACAGACTTCGGGTTGACTTATTTCAATCAGGATGGCAAGGACACTTGATTAGTATCACTATGGTAACTGCCTAGCAACCACATGGGGTTACCCTAGCAACCAGTAACAAATCACATATTTCTGCACCAGAACATTATACAGACTTCTGGGTTGATTTATTTATGACCACAATTTCTGTTCTTTTCAAGCATGCTATTTGTGAGTTTTGCCACGGCAAGCACCACTCACATTTTCTTCAGGAAATGTACCTATCTAGTTATTACTTATTATTATTATTTATTCTTATTTTTATATCTCTTAACAAAACTTGACACCTAACTTCGTCCGCACCGTTTGGCGTAGACCCACGAATGAGGTGTCAAATCGAGCGACCTATTGAGGACCGTGTGCTATGACTTTTATAAGCGTCGAGTGCGGTATTTGCCCCAGGGGCAAAAAGCGGCGAAAAATCCCATAGACTTAACATTGAGACAAACTTTGTGGCGTCACAGCTCCAGCGAGGATTTAGTAGAAGCGTGTGATTTGCCACATTTGAAGAGGCTGGCAGGCTCTGTAGAGCATACCTCAATATGGGGTAAAAGCTGCACCCCTGGGGGCAGGAGCTGCCTAAAAATGCCCCAATTGACTTATAATGGTGTAGGGCGGCCCATGAAATGAAAAGGCATAGGGATTTGTATTGAACATAGCTCTGGATCACAGTGTCATAGAGACGAGGGGGTGGGCTCATTTTACTCAGACGACCAATCAGTCTCTCAGGATCATTGTGAAGCTATCAAGCCACGCCCTAGCAACCATTAAGAGCACCTTAGCAACAAGTCCCATAGACTTCTATTGAAACAGATCAAAGGGATATCTCCGGATAGAAGTGTCATAGAAACACAAGGGTGGTCTCGTTTGACTCGGGACAGCAAACAGCCAATCATGCATCAAATCAACACTTCCTAGCCCCTCCCTAGCAACCATTGTCGAGCACCTTAACAACCAAAATCCATAGAGGATATCTTCCATTCTGAATGTCACAGAGGCATGGGAGTTGGTTTATATCATTCATACTGACAAGCAGCCTTTGGAGATTCATGATTGGCAGCTGCCAAGTCACTCCTAGCAACTAAACAGAGTACCCTAGCAACCGTTTAGCAGTAACTATATCTCTGCACCAGAAAATCAGAGAGACTTCTGGGTTGATTTATTTCAATCAGGATGGCAAGGACACTTGATTAGTATCACTATGGTAACTGCCTAGCAACCAGATGGGGTTACCCTAGCAGCAGTAACAAATCACATATCTCTGCATCAGAAAAGCGTAGAGACTTCGGGTTGACTTATTTCAATCAGGATGGAAAGGAGACTTCATTAGTATCACTATGGTAACTGCCTAGCAACCAGATGGGCTTACCCTAGCAACCGAGTAACAAATCACATATCTCTGCATCACAAAAACATACAGACTTCGGTTTGACTTATTTCAATCAGGATGGCAAGGACACTTGATTAGTATCACTATGGTAACTGCCTAGCAACCACATGGGGTTACCCTAGCAACCTACTAACAAATCACATATTTCTGCACCAGAACATTATACAGACTTCTGGGTTGATTTATTTATGACCACAATTTCTGTTCTTTTCAAGCAGGCTATTTGGCGAGTTTTGCCCACGGCAAGCACCACTCACATTTTCTTCAGGAAATGTACCTATCTAGTTATTTATTAGTGGTGCTTGCAAAGCATCACTATTGTAATCTCACATACTTATTATACTTTTATTTTTATTTTATTATATCTCTTAACAAAACTTGACACCTAACTACGTCCGCACCGTTTGGCGTAGACCCACGAATGAGGTGTCAAATCGAGCGACCTATTGAGGACCGTGTGCTATGACTTTTATAAGCGTCGAGTGCGGTATTTGCCCCAGGGGCAAAAAGCGGCGAAAAATCCCATAGACTTAACATTGAGACAAACTTTGTGGCGTCACAGCTCCAAGCGAGGATTTAGTAGAAGCGTGTGATTTGCCACATTTGAAGAGGCTGGCAGGCTCTGTAGAGCATACCTCAATATGGGGTAAAAGTTGCACCCCTGGGGGCAGGAGCTGCCCAAAAATGCCCCAATTGACTTATAATGGTGTAGGGCGGCCCATGAAATGAAAAGGCATAGGGATTTGTATTGAACATAGCTCTGGATCACAGTGTCATAGAGGCGAGGGGTGGGCTCATTTTACTCAGACGACCAATCAGTCTCTCAGGATCATTGTGAAGCTATCAAGCCACGCCCTAGCAACCATTAAGAGCACCTTAGCAACAAGTCCCATAGACTTCTATTGAAAAAGATCAAAGGGATATCTCCGGATAGAAGTGTCATAGAAACACAAGGGTGGTCTCGTTTGACTCGGGACAGCAAACAGCCAATCATGCATCACTTCAACACTTCCTAGCCCCTCCTAGCAACCATTGTCGAGCACCTTAACAACCAAAATCCATAGAGGGATATCTTCCATTCTGAATGTCACAGAGGCATGGGAGTTGGTTTATATCATTCATACTGACAAGCAGCCTTTGGAGATTCATGATTGGCAGCTGCCAAACCACTCCTAGCAACTACACAGAGTACCCTAGCAACCGTTTAGCAGTAACTATATCTCTGCACCAGAAAATCAGAGAGACTTCTGGGTTGATTTATTTCAATCAGGATGGCAAGGAGACTTGATAAGTATCACTATGTTAACTGCCTAGCAACCAGATGGGGTTACCCTAGCAGCCGAGTAACAAATCACATATCTCTGCATCAGAAAAGCGTAGAGACTTCGGGTTGACTTATTTCAATCAGGATGGCAAGGACACTTCATTAGTATCACTATGGTAACTGCCTAGCAACCAGATGGGCTTACCCTAGCAACCAGTAACAAATCACATATCTCTGCATCACAAAAACATAGAGACTTCGGGTTGACTTACTTCAATCAGGATGGCAAGGAGACTTCATTAGTATCACTATGGTAACTGCCTAGCAACCAGATGGGCTTACCCTAGCAACCGAGTAACAAATCACATATCTCTGCATCAGAAAAGCGTAGAGACTTCGGGTTGACTTATTTCAATAAGGATGGCAAGGACACTTGATTAGTATCACTATGGTATCTGCCTAGCAACCAGATGGGGTTACCCTAGCAACCGAGTAACAAATCACATATCTCTGCATCACAAAAACATAGAGACTTCGGGTTGACTTATTTCAATCAGGATGGCAAGGAGACTTCATTAGTATCACTATGGTAACTGCCTAGCAACCAGATGGGCTTACCCTAGCAACCGAGTAACAAATCACATATCTCTGCATCAGAAAAGCGTAGAGACTTCGGGTTGACTTATTTCAATAAGGATGGCAAGGACACTTGATTAGTATCACTATGGTATCTGCCTAGCAACCAGATGGGGTTACCCTAGCAACCGAGTAACAAATCACATATCTCTGCATCACAAAAACATAGAGACTTCGGGTTGATTTATTTTAATCAGGATGGCCAGGAGACTTGATTAGTATCACTATGGTAACTGCCTAGCAACCAGATGGAGTTACCCTAGCAACCGAGCAACATATCACATATCTCTGCACCAGAACACACTACAGACTTCGGGTTGACTTATTTCACTCAGGATGGAAAGGAGCCATGTATTGTATTACCTTGGTAACTGCATAGCAACCACACGGGCTTACCCTAGCAACCGAGTAACAAATCACATATTTCTGCACCAGAAAATCGTACAGACTTCTGGGTTGATTTATTTATGACCATAATTTTTGTTCTTTTCCAGTTACAACATGCTGTTTGGCGAGTTTTGCCACGGCAAGCACCACTCACATTTTCTTCAGGAAATGTACCTATCTAGTTATTTTTTATTTTTCTTATTTTTTATATCTCTTAACAAAACTTGACACCTAACTTCGTCCGCTACCGTTTGGCGTAGACCCACGAATGAGGTGTCAAATCGAGCGACCTATTGAGGACACGTGTGCTATGACTTTTATAAGCGATCGAGTGCGGTACTTGCCCCAGGGGCAAAAAAGCAGCCGAAAAATCCCATAGACTTAACATTGAGACAAACTTTGTGGCGTCACAGCTCCAAGCGAGGATTTAGTAGAAGCGTGTGATTTGCCACATTTGAAGAGGCTGGCAGGCTCTGTAGAGCATACCTCAATATGGGGTAAAAGCTGCACCCCTGGGGGCAGGAGCTGCCTAAAAATGCCCCAATTGACTTATAATGGTGTAGGGCGGCCCTGAAATGAAAAGGCATAGGGATTTGTATTGAACATAGCTCTGGATCACAGTGTCATAGAGGCGAGGGGTGGGCTCATTTTACTCAGACGACCAATCAGTCTCTCAGGATCATTGTGAAGCTATCAAGCCACGCCCTAGCAACCATTAAGAGCACCTTAGCAACAAGTCCCATAGACTTCTATTGAAACAGATCAAAGGGATATCTCGGGATAGAAGTGTCATAGAAACACAAGGGTGGTCTCGTTTTACTCGGGACAGCAAACAGCCAATCATGCATCAAATCAACACTTCCTAGCCCCTCCCTAGCAACCATTGTCGAGCACCTTAACAACCAAAATCCATAGAGGATATCTTCCATTCTGAATGTCACAGAGGCATGGGAGTTGGTTTATATCATTCATACTGACAAGCAGCCTTTGGAGATTCATGATTGGCAGCTGCCAAGCCACTCCTAGCAACTAAACAGAGTACCCTAGCAACCGTTTAGCAGTAACTATATCTCTGCACCAGAAAATCAGAGAGACTTCTGGGTTGATTTATTTCAATCAGGATGGCAAGGACACTTGATTAGTATCACTATGGTAACTGCCTAGCAACCAGATGGGGTTACCCTAGCAACCGAGTAACAAATCACATATCTCTGCATCAGAAAAGCGTAGAGACTTCGGGTTGACTTATTTCAATCAGGATGGAAAGGAGACTTCATTAGTATCACTATGGTAACTGCCTAGCAACCAGATGGGCTTACCCTAGCAACCGAGTAACAAATCACATATCTCTGCATCACAAAAACATACAGACTTCGGTTTGACTTATTTCAATCAGGATGGCAAGGACACTTGATTAGTATCACTATGGTAACTGCCTAGCAACCACATGGGGTTACCCTAGCAACCTACTAACAAATCACATATTTCTGCACCAGAACATTATACAGACTTCTGGGTTGATTTATTTATGACCACAATTTCTGTTCTTTTCAAGCAGGCTATTTGGCGAGTTTTGCCACGGCAAGCACCACTCACATTTTCTTCAGGAAATGTACCTATCTAGTTAGTGGTGCTTGCAAAGCATCCTATTGTAATCTCACATACTTATTATCTTTTATTTTATTTTATTATATCTCTTAACAAAACTTGACACCTAACTTCGTCCGCTACCGTTTGGCGTAGACCCACGAATGAGGTGTCAAATCGAGCGGCCTATTGAGGACACGTGTGCTATGACTTTTATAAGCGATCGAGTGCGGTATTTGCCCCAGGGGCAAAAAAGCGACCGAAAAATCCCATAGACTTAACATTGAGACAAACTTTGGCGTCACAGCTCCAAGCGAGGATTTCAGTAGAAGCGTGTGATTTGCCACATTTGAAGAGGCTGGCAGGCTCTGTAGAGCATACCTCAATATGGGGTAAAAGTTGCACCCCTGGGGGCAGGAGCTGCTCAAAAATGCCCCAATTGACTTATAATGGTGTAGGGCGGCCCATGAAATGAAAAGGCATAGGGATTTGTATTGAACATAGCTCTGGATCACAGTGTCATAGAGACGAGGGGTGGGCTCATTTTACTCAGACGACCAATCAGTCTCTCAGGATCATTGTGAAGCTATCAAGCCACGCCCTAGCAACCATTAAGAGCACCTTAGCAACAAGTCCCATAGACTTCTATTGAAACAGATCAAAGGGATATCTCGGGATAGAAGTGTCATAGAAACACAAGGGTGGTCTCGTTTGACTCGGGACAGCAAACAGCCAATCATGCATCACATCAACACTTCCTAGCCCCTCCTAGCAACCATTGTCGAGCACCTTAACAACCAAAATCCATAGAGGGATATCTTCCATTCTGAATGTCACAGAGGCATGGGAGTTGGTTTATATCATTCATACTGACAAGCAGCCTTTGGAGATTCATGATTGGCAGCTGCCAAGCCACTCCTAGCAACTAAACAGAGTACCCTAGCAACCGTTTAGCAGTAACTATATCTCTGCACCAGAAAATCAGAGAGACTTCTGGGTTGATTTATTTCAATCAGGATGGCAAGGACACTTGATTAGTATCACTATGGTAACTGCCTAGCAACCAGATGGGGTTACCCTAGCAACCGAGTAACAAATCACATATCTCTGCATCAGAAAAGCGTAGAGACTTCGGGTTGACTTATTTCAATCAGGATGGCAAGGAGACTTCATTAGTATCACTATGGTAACTGCCTAGCAACCAGATGGGCTTACCCTAGCAACCGAGTAACAAATCACATATCTCTGCATCACAAAAACATAGAGACTTCGGGTTGACTTATTTCAATCAGGATGGCAAGGACACTTGATTAGTATCACTATGGTAACTGCCTAGCAACCAGATGGGGTTACCCTAGCAACCGAGTAACAAATCACATATCTCTGCATCACAAAAACGTAGAGACTTCGGGTTGACTTATTTCACTCAGGATGGCAAGGACACTTCATTAGTATCACTATGGTAACTGCCTAGCAACCAGATGGGGTTACCCTAGCAACCGAGTAACAAATCACATATCTCTGCACCAGAAAATAGTAGAGACTTCGGGTTGACTTATTTCACTCAGGATGGCAAGGACACTTGATTAGTATCACTATGGTAACTGCCTAGCAACCAGATGGGGTTACCCTAGCAACCAAGTAACAAATCACATATCTCTGCACCAGAAAATCGTACAGACTTCTGGGTTGATTTGTTTCACTCAGGATGGCAAGGACACTTGATTAGTATCACTATGGTAACTGCCTAGCAACCAGATGGGGTTACCCTAGCAACCGAGTAACAAATCACATATCTCTGCACCAGAAAATAGTACAGACTTCTGGGTTGACTTATTTCAATCAGGATGGCAAGGACACTTCATTAGTATCACTATGGTAACTGCCTAGCAACCAGATGTGGTTACCCTAGCAACCGAGTAACAAATCACATATCTCTGCACCAGAAAATAGTAGAGACTTCTGGGTTGACTTATTTCACTCAGGATGGAAAGGAGCCATGTATTGTATTACCTTGGTAACTGCATAGCAACCACATGGGCTTACCCTAGCAACCGAGTAACAAATCAAATATTTCTGCACCAGAAAATCGTACAGACTTCTGGGTTGATTTATTTATGACCATAATTATATAAAAAACTCTCTCTCTCTCTCTCTCTCTCTCTCTCTCTCTATCTATCTATCTATCTATCTGACGGTAAATATTTATCTATCTATATCTATCTCTCTATATATCTAAGGGTAAATATCTATCTATCTGAGTGTCTATCTATCTATCTATCTATCTATCTATCTATCTATCTATCTATCTATCTAGCAACTAAGTTAAACTTTTTTAACACTACACTGTAGAACTGGCTCATTAGAGTCATTCATTTGGGAATCAGACTAAACTGGTCACACTGTAAGTTTCACATTGTAGATTCAAAAGAACCGGCTCATCACAGTCATTCATTTGGGAATCAGACTACACTGGTCACACTGTATGTTTCACACTGTAGATTCAAAAGAACCAGCTCATTAGAGTAATTTCTTTTGGAATCAGACTACACTGGTCACACTGTATGTTTCAAACTGTAGATTCAAAAGAACCGGCTCATAAGAGTCATTAATTTGGGAATCAGACTACATTGGTCACACTTTAAGTTTCACATTTTAGATTCAAAAGAACTGGCTCATTAGAGTCATTAATTTGGGAATCAGACTACACTGGTCACACTGTATGTTTCACATTTTAGATTCAAAAGAACTGGCTCATTAGAGTCATTAATTTGGGAATTAGACTACACTGGTCACACTGTATGTTTCACACTGTAGATTCAAAAGAACCGGCTCATTAGAGTCATTAATGTTGTAATCAGATTACACTGGTCACACTGTATGTTTCACACTGTAGATTCAAAAGAACCGGCTCATTAGAGTCATTAATGTTGTAATCAGATTACACTGCTCACACTGTATGTTTCACACTGTAGATTCAAAAGAACTGGCTCATTAGAGTCATTAATGTTGTAATCAGATTACACTGGTCACACTGTATGTTTCACACTGTAGATTCAAAAGAACTGGCGCATTAGAGTCATTAATTTGGGAATCAGACTACACTGGTCACACTGTATGTTTCACAATGTAGATTCAAAAGAACTGGCTCATTAGAGTCATTAATGTTGTAATCAGACTACACTGCTCACACTGTATGTTTCACACTGAAGATTCAAAAGAACCGGCTCATTAGAGTAATTGTTTGGGAATCAGACTACACTGGTCACCCTGTATATTTCACATTTTAGATTCAAAAGAACCAGCTCATTAGAGTCATTTGTTTGGGAATCAGACTACACTGGTCACACTGTATGTTTCACACTGTAGATTCAAAAGAACCGGCTCATAAGAGTCATTAATTTGGGAATCAGACTACACTGGTCACACTTTAATTTTCACATTTTAGATTCAAAAGAACTGGCTCATTAGAGTCATTAATTTGGGAATCAGACTACACTGGTCACACTGTATGTTTCACATTTTAGATTCAAAAGAACTGGCTCATTAGAGTCATTAATTTGGGAATTAGACTACACTGGTCACACTGTATGTTTCACACTGTAGATTCAAAAGAACCGGCTCATTAGAGTCATTAATGTTGTAATCAGATTACACTGGTCACACTGTATGTTTCACACTGTAGATTCAAAAGAACCGGCTCATTAGAGTCATTAATGTTGTAATCAGATTACACTGGTCACACTGTATGTTTCACACTGTAGATTCAAAAGAACTGGCTCATTAGAGTAATTAATGTTGTAATCAGATTACACTGGTCACACTGTATGTTTCACACTGTAGATTCAAAAGAACTGGCGCATTAGAGTCATTAATTTGGGACTCAGACTACACTGGTCACACTGTATGTTTCACAATGTAGATTCAAAAGAACTGGCTCATTAGAGTCATTAATGTTGTAATCAGACTACACTGCTCACACTGTATGTTTCACACTGAAGATTCAAAAGAACCGGCTCATTAGAGTAATTTGTTTGGGAATCAGACTACACTGGTCACCCTGTATATTTCACATTTTAGATTCAAAAGAACCAGCTCATTAGAGTCATTTGTTTGGGAATCAGACTACACTGGTCACACTGTATGTTTCACACTGTAGATTCAAAAGAACCGGCTCATAAGAGTCATTAATTTGGGAATCAGACTACACTGGTCACACTTTAATTTTCACATTTTAGATTCAAAAGAACTGGCTCATTAGAGTCATTAATTTGGGAATCAGACTACACTGGTCACACTGAATGTTTCACATTTTAGATTCAAAAGAACTGGCTCATTAGAGTCATTAATTTGGGAATCAGACGACACTGGTCACACTGTATGTTTCATACTGTAGATTCAAAAGAACCGGCTCATTAGAGTCATTAATGTTGTAATCAGATTACACTGGTCACACTGTATGTTTCACACTGTAGATTCAAAAGAACCGGCTCATTAGAGTCATTAATGTTGTAATCAGATTACACTGGTCACACTGTATGGTTCACACTGTAGATTCAAAAGAACTGGCGCATTAGAGTCATTAATTTGGGAATCAGACTACACTGCTCACACTGTATGTTTCACACTGAAGATTCAAAAGAACCGGCTCATTAGAGTAATTTGTTTGGGAATCAGACTACACTGGTCACACTGTATGTTTCACATTTTAGATTCAAAAGAACCAGCTCATTAGAGTCATTTGTTTGGGAATCAGACTACACTGGTCACACTGTATGTTTCACACTGTAGATTCAAAAGAACCAGCTCATAAGAGTCATTAATTTGGGAATCAGACTACACTGGTCACACTGTATGTTTCACACTGTAGATTCAAAAGAACCGGCTCATTAGAGTCATTAATGCTGTAATCAGATTACACTGGTCACACTGTATGTTTCACACTGTAGATTCAAAAGAACCGGCTCATTAGAGTCATTAATGTTGTAATCAGATTACACTGGTCACACTGTATGTTTCACACTGTAGATTCAAAAGAACTGGCTCATTAGAGTCATTAATGTTGTAATCAGATTACACTGGTCACACTGTATGTTTCACACTGTAGATTCAAAAGAACTGGTGCATTAGAGTCATTAATTTGGGAATCAGACTACACTGGTCACACTGTATGTTTCACAATGTATATTCAAAAGAACTGGCTCATTAGAGTCATTAATGTTGTAATCAGACTACACTGCTCACACTGTATGTTTCACATTTTAGATTCAAAAGAACCAGCTCATTAGAGTCATTTGTTTGGGAATCAGACTACACTGGTCACACTGTATGTTTCACACTGTAGATTCAAAAGAACCGGCTCATAAGAGTCATTAATTTGGGAATCAGACTCCACTGGTCACACTTTAAGTTTCACATTTTAGATTCAAAAGAACTGGCTCATTAGAGTCATTAATTTGGGAATCAGACTACACTGGTCACACTGTATGTTTCACATTTTAGATTCAAAAGAACTGGCTCATTAGAGTCATTAATGTTGTAATCAGATTACACTGGTCACACTGTATGTTTCACACTGTAGATTCAAAAGAACCGGCTCATTAGAGTCATTAATGTTGTAATCAGATTACACTGGTCACACTGTATGTTTCACACTTTAGATTCAAAAGAACTGGCTCATTAGAGTCATTAATTTGGGAATCAGACTACACTGGTCACACTGTATATTTCACACTGTAGATTCAAAAGAACTGGCTCATTAGAGTCATTAATGTTGTAATCAGACTACACTGGTCACACTGTATGTTTCACACTGTAGATTCAAAAGAACTGGCTCATTAGAGTCATTAATGTTGTAATCAGACTACACTGCTCACACTGTATGTTTCACACTGTAGATTCAAAAGAACTGGCTCATTAGAGTCATTAATGTTGTAATCAGACTACACTGCTCACACTGTATGTTTCACACTGAAGATTCAAAAGAACCGACTCATTAGAGTAATTTGTTTGGGAATCAGACTACACTGGTCACACTGTATGTTTCACACTGTGGATTCAAAAGAACTGGCTCATTAGAGTCATTAATGTTGTAATCAGACTACACTGGTCACACTGTATGTTTCACACTGTAGATTCAAAAGAACTGGCTCATTAGAGTCATTAATTTGGGAATCAGACTACACTGGTCACACTGTATGTTTCACACTGTAGATTCAAAAGAACTGGCTCATTAGAGTCATTAATGTTGTAATCAGACTACACTGGTCACACTGTATGTTTCACACTGTAGATTCAAAAGAACTGGCTCATTAGAGTCATTAATTTGGGAATCAGACTACACTGGTCACACTGTATGTTTCACACTGTAGATTCAAAAGAACTGGCTCATTAGAGTCATTAATTTGGGAATCAGACTACACTGGTCACACTGTATGTTTCACACTGTAGATTCAAAAGAACTGGCTCATTAGTCATTAATGTTGTAATCAGACTACACTGGTCACACTGTATGTTTCACACTGTAGATTCAAAAGAACTGGCTCATTAGAGTCATTAATTTGGGAATCAGACTACACTGGTCACACTGTATGTTTCACACTGTAGATTCAAAAGAACTGGCTCATAAGAGTCATTAATTTGGGAATCAGTCTACACTGGTCACACTGTATGTTTCACACTGTAGATTCAAAAGAACCGGCTCATAAGAGTCATTAATGTTGTAATCAGACTACACTGCTCACACTGTATGTTTCACACTGTAGATTCAAAAGAACTGGCTCATTAGAGTCATTAATGTTGTAATCAGACTACACTGCTCACACTGTATGTTTCACACTGAAGATTCAAAAGAACCGGCTCATTAGAGTAATTTGTTTGGGAATCAGACTACACTGGTCACACTGTATGTTTCACACTGTGGATTCAAAAGAACTGGCTCATTAGAGTCATTAATGTTGTAATCAGACTACACTGGTCACACTGTATGTTTCACACTGTAGATTCAAAAGAACTGGCTCATTAGAGTCATTAATTTGGGAATCAGACTACACTGGTCACACTGTATGTTTCACACTGTAGATTCAAAAGAACTGGCTCATTAGAGTAATTTGTTTGGGAATCAGACTACACTGGTCACACTGTATGTTTCACACTGTGGATTCAAAAGAACTGGCTCATTAGAGTCATTAATGTTGTAATCAGACTACACTGGTCACACTGTATGTTTCACACTGTAGATTCAAAAGAACTGGCTCATTAGAGTCATTAATTTGGGAATCAGACTACACTGGTCACACTGTATGTTTCACACTGTAGATTCAAAAGAACTGGCTCATAAGAGTCATTAATTTGGGAATCAGTCTACACTGGTCACACTGTATGTTTCACACTGTAGATTCAAAAGAACCGGCTCATAAGAGTCATTAATTTGGGAATCAGTCTACACTGGTCACACTGTATGTTTCACATTGTAGATTCAAAAGAACCGGCTCATAAGAGTCATTTGTTTTGGAATCAGACTACACTGGTCACACTGTATGTTTCACACTGTAGATTCAAAAGAACCGGCTCATAAGTGTTATTTGTTTTGGAATCAGACTACACTGGTTGTGTACCCTACACACAGACAAAAAGGGCCTGTCAGCCCTGCATCTCTCCCTCTCTCTCTCCCTCAGAGGATTTATTTTATCAAGCAGCCAAAAAGTAATGACCTAAAATCTTCATAGCCACACCCTAAAACATGCTAAAAACGTGCTAGCTTCATGATAACACATGCTAGCATCGCCTAGCGAAGTGCTAAAACATGCTAAAAACGTGCTAGCATCATGCTAACACATGCTAGCATCACCTAGCAAAGTGCTAAAACATGCTAAAAATGTGTCTATCTATCCATCTATCTATCTATCTATCTAGCAACTAAGTTAAACTTGAAACTACTTTAAACTTTAAACTAATTTAAACTATAAACTACTTTAAACTTCAAACTACTTTAAACTATAAACTACTTTAAACTAATTTAAACTAATATAAAATTCAAACTTCTTTAAACTTCAAACTACTTTAAACTATAAACTACTTTAAACTATAAACTACTTTAAACTATAAACTACTTTAAACTAATTTAAACTAATTTAAACTTCAAACTACTTTAAACTATAAACTACTTTAAACTATAAGCTACTTTAAACTAATTTAAACTACAAACTAATTTAAACTTTAAACTAATTTAAACTATAAACTACTTTAAACTTCAAACTACTTTAAACTATAAGCTATTTTAAAATAGAAACTACTTGAAACTAATTTAAACTAATTTAAACTTCAAACTACTTTAAACTTCTTCAAACTTTCTGGTCCAAACTTTCACAAGCCAACTTAAAGTTTGTACTCAAACTTTTTAATCTAGTTTTTGTTGTTGTTATATTGCAATAAATAAATAAAAAAGTATGTCGAAACAATTTGTTAGTTATTTGACACTACCCGATC
>NW_026266713.1:0-24052 GCF_025860055.1 Xyrauchen texanus | reverse complement strand
GCCTGGAGTTCGGTCCGGCAGACACATACGTGATCCTAAGACCGCGACGGGGCTACATGCCCAAGGTTCCTACCATGCCCTTCAGAAAGATCAGGTAGTGAACCTGCAAGCGCTGCCCCGGGAGGAGGCAGACCCAGCCCTTTCGTTGCTGTGTCCGAGCTCTAGACGTTCTGAGCAGCTTTTTGTCTGCTTCGGGGGACAGCAGAAAGGGAATGCTGTCTCCAAACAGAGGCTCGCCCACTGGATTGTCGACGCCATTTCATTGGCTTATCACACCCAGGCCATGCCCCCCCCGCGGGTTCAAGCACACTCAACCAGAAGTTTTGCATCCTCGTGGGCACTGGCCAGGGGCACCTCCCTAGCAGACATCTGTAGAGCAGCAGGGTGGGCAACACCTAATACCTTCATGAGATTTTACAATCTCTGGGTTGAGTTTGATTGGTTGAGTTGGTATCGTCTCGTGTTCTCTCAGGTCCGAGCCCGTAGAACTTGATAACACGCTGACGAACTGGCCGGGTGAATCGCTTGCGCCTAGCGCCCTTTCCCTCAGCCTAGGTAAAATATTGTGCGCCTTTTTTCCCAGGAGATCCCATCTCTCGGATCCCTGGTTGATTCCTCTCTAGCCCTCTTGGGTCCGCAGCTCAGCTGAGGAACTCGCCGACCCAATCCACTATGGGTACTTAATCTACCCTGTACTGGAATAGGTGCTCCACAGGTTAAAGGCCTCCTATGCAGACTCCCCATGTGTGTAATACTGTCCCCTCACGAGTGGACTCCCATGTCTCCCTTAGGCAGTTCCAGCTGCCTCGGTCGCTGTGCTATAGCAACTCCCCCCTTTACGAGGCTGGAACTACCACCACGCCAACTTTCCCACATAGGTCCTAAACGGCCATGTGATGTATTCGCCACCTTTACCTCCCCTGCAGGATAGGTGTGGTCTCCGCAGGGTCTTCTCCCCCTGAAAGAATAGGAAACTGGGTAAGACCCCCTTCCCTTAATGCAGTGGTTCTCAACCGGTGGGGCACGAGTAGGCTACGATGGAAGGGAAAAAAAACTGGAAAAAAAAATTTTGGGCACATTTTTTTTTATCACTAAACTACTGTCATAAAAAGTTATAGTTTTGTATATACATAACTCCTGAATAAAAATTAAAATGTGTTTGGACTGATTTAAAAAAAAAGTTTTGAACAAATTTGATTGGTTTGTCGATAGCGAGCGCTAATGCAGGTGATAAGCGGTTTCATTAAGCGAGTCATTGAGTCGTTCATTCAAACGATTCGTTCAAACGGCCGATTCATCAAGAATGAGACAGATGTTTGTGAATGGGTCATTGAATCTTTGACTCAACCGATTCGTTCACAACACTGAATCATTCAAAACACGATTGAGTATTGCTGTGAGATGCGCTATGGCTATGCTGTGATCTTTGTTTGGATTCATCGGATCTATTTTCGCTGCTAAAATAGACCAAAACAGTCATTATTTCATCTAAAATGTAAGTTACTTAATATTATTAACTTGTTTGTTGAACTGTCATATGAAATCAGTGTCACATTTTCAATCGTGAGGTGATGGTAAATTAAGTGATGGTCAATTGTCAGCTCTCTTGGTCGTCAGGTCGTGTGATGTATGTTGCTGAACTGTATTCAAATGTTATAAATATAAAAACACCACATTTTGAAATTTAACTGCAGTATGTCAATTTAGTTTATTTATGTGTGCTGCGCTCATAGACTTTAGAAAACGGCGCTCATTTGTTTGATTTCAACCTGTCTTTGCAAGGCCGCGAAGCTCATATTTTGCTCCTTGCAGACAAAGTGCACGCCTTCACACAAAAACTAGACCTCTGGTATGGCCGCATCAGTTGAGGGAATTGCGACATGTTCCCCAGCCTTGCAGACTTTATCACTGATGCAGGCACGTCACACGATTTCTCCTCCCTATTTCAATCAGCGTCTGAGCACCTGTCAGCAATGAGAAAACAATTTGCGACGTACTTTAAAGAGGATTATCGCTCTTTTGCGTGGGTTCGAGATCCGTTTGTGTGCACAGCAAACGAGCTATCAATTGATATGCAGGAACAGCTTATTGAGCTGAAGAGTGACAGTAGACTGAAGGAACTCTTTAGCTCCTGCCCTCTTTCGTCATTCTGGGCAGCATTGATGCAGGAATACCCTGAACTCTGTGACGTCGCCTTGAAGATTCTCCTTCCTTTCGCGTCGACATACTTGTGTGAGGCAGGATTCTCAAAAATGACTGCACTCAAAACGAAATACCGCAATCGTGCACAAATCGAGGATGATTTGAGGCTATGTTTATCAAACATTGACCCAAGAATTGAGGATCTTTGCAAGGCAAAGCAGGCTCAGGTCTCACATTAACATCACCTACCAGCAAGCTTCTGTAAAAAATGCAGATGATGCCTACTATTAGGCCTAGTAATAATAACAAATATAGCTGCAAGCAGCAATGCGGATTCCTCCTCAAAATGGCAAATCATTTCAAATTGATCAGTAGAGGGTTGGGGTTAAACCCTCTCAATGGATGAATCCAAAAAACATGTATTTCTGTCTGAATCCTAAACGAAACATTTTCAGTCTACAGGAAAATCCATCATACCTTATGGATCCTTGAGGCGTTTTTGTTCCCAATGAGAAATGAGGCATGTACACCAAGATTCAAAAGAATTGGTTAAATGGCGTGGAAATGGTATCACTTTGAAAATATTTTTTGGGGGCGTGGCCTGTAGCGCCTCCTATGGGTCATTCTTGGTTTGTGGGTTCCTGTTGGCCTGTAGTATCAATGTACATAATTAGAAAATATTTGACCAGAAAATGGGACTTTTGGGAATTACCTGTAGCGCCCCCTAGGGGTGAATGTTGGCCATTCTTGGTTTGAGGGTTCCTGTTGACCTGTAGTATCAATGTACCAAATTAGAACATTTTTGACCATAAAATGGGAATTTCGGAGTGGCCTCTAGTGCTCCCTAGGGGCTTAATGTTGGCCATTCTTTGTTTGTGGGTTCCTGTTGGCCAGTAGTATCAATGTACCATATTAGAAAATTTTTGACCAGAAAACGAAATTTTGGGAGTGGCCTGTAGCTCCCTAATGGCTGAATGTGGGCCATACTTGGTTTGTGGGTTCCTGTTGGCCTGTAGTATCAATGTACCAAATTATAACTTTTTTGACCAGAAAATGGGAATTTCGGCTTGGCCTCTAGCGCCACCTAGTGGTGAATGTCGGTCATTCTTGGTTTGTGGATTCCTTTTGGCCTGTACTATTAATGTACCAAATTAGAACATTTTTGACCAGAAAATGGGAATTTCGGCATGGCCTGTAGTGCTCCCTAGGGGCTTAATGTTGGCCATTCTTGGTTTGAGGGTTCCTGTTGACCTGCAGTATCAATGTACCAAATTAGAACGCTTTTGACCAGAAAACGAAATTTTGGAGTAGCCTGTAGCTACCCTAAGGGCTTAATGTGGGCCACACTTGGTATGTGGGTTCCTGTTGGCCTGTAGTATCAAAGTACCAAATTAGAAAATTTTTGACCAGAAAATGGGAATTTTGGCTTGTCCTGTAGTGCTCCCTAGTGGCTAATGTCGGTCATTCTTGGTTTGTGGATTCCTGTTGGCCTGTACTATTCTTGTACCGAATTAGAACATTTTTGACCAGAAAATGGGAATTTTGGCTTGTCCTGTAGTGCCCCTAGTGGCGTATGTCGGTCATTCTTGGTTTGTGGATTCCTGTTGGCCTGTACTATTAATTTACCAAATTAGAACATTTTTGACCAGAAAATGGGAATTTTGGCATGGCCATTCTTTGCACAGTACTTCAGAGTGATGTCATCTTTAAGCATGTTAGGTTTGAAAACCATCAGTCAAAATTACATTTGATTTATTGACACGTATATATTGTTAAAATTTGGACATTTACATAAACACGCTCTTTCAGCCATTTTGTATCGTATTCATTTTTCCTAAGTAACGCTTTCAAGGATGTCCATTCTACACATGTGTACCAAATTTCAAGTCAATTGGAGCTACGGTTCAGGAGAAGAAGAGTTTTGTAGGTTTTCGCAAATTTTCAACGTACGGGAAAATCCATCATGGCGGAAGTTATGGGTTCTTGAGGCTTTTTGTTCCCCATGAGGAATGAGGCATGTACACCAAATTTCAGAAGATTTGGACAAATGGCGTGGAAATTGTATCACTTTGAATTTTGTTTTTTTGGGCGTGGCCTGTAGCGCCACCTATGGGCGAATGTGGGCCATTCTTGGTTTGGGGGTACCCGCTGGCATGGAGTATCAATGTGCCAATTTAGAAAATTTTTGACCAGTGACTTTTTGAGCTATTGGGGCTCAAGGAGAAGAATAATAATAATAATAATAATAAATATAGCTGCAAGCAGCAATGCGGATTCCTCCTCAAAATGGCAAATCATTTAAAATTGATCAGTAGATGGTTGGGGATAAACCCTCCCAATGGATGAATTCAAAAACATGTATTTCTGTCTGAATCCTAAACTAAACATTTTCAATGTACAGGAAAATCCATACATGACCTTATGGATCCTTGAGGCTTTTTGTTCCCAATGAGAAATGAGGCATGTACACCAAGTTTCAGAAGAATTGGACAAATGGCGTGGAAATGGTATCACTTTGAAAATATTTTTTGGGGCGTGGCCTGTAGCACCACCTATGGGCAAATGTGGGCCATTCTTGGTTTGTGGGTTCCTGTTGGCCTGTAGTATCAATGTACAAAATTAGAAAATATTTGACCAGAAAATGGGAATTTTGGAGTGGCCTGTAGCTCCCTAGGGCTGAATGTGGGCCATTCTTGGTTTGTGGGTTCCTTTTGGCCTGTAGAATCAATGTACCAAATTAGAAAATGTTTGACCAGAAAATGGGACTTTTGGGAATTACCTGTAGCTTCCTAATGGCTTAATGTTGGCCATTCTTGGTTTGTGGGTTCCTGTTGGCCTGTAGTACCATTGTACCAAATTAGAACATTTTAGACCAGAAAATGGGAATTTCGGCATGGCCTGTAGCTCCCTAGGGGTGAATGTTGGCCATTCTTGGTTTGTGGGTTCCTGTTGGCCTGTAGTATCAATGTACCAAATTAGAACATTTTTGACCAGAAAACGGGAATTTTGGCGTGGCCTTTAGCTTCCCTAGTGGCTTAATGTCGGCCATTCTTGGTTTGTGGGTTCCTGTTGGCCTGTAGTACCATTGTACCAAATTAGAACATTTTAGACCAGAAAATGGGAATTTCGCATGGCCTGTAGCTTCCTAGGGCTTAATGTTGGCCATTCTTTACAGTACTTCAGAGTGATGTCATCTTGAAGCATGTTAGGTTTGAAAACCATCAGTCAAAATTACATTTGATTTATTGACACGTATATATTGTTAAAATTTGGACATTTACATAAACACGCTCTTTCAGCCATTTTGTATCGTATTCATTTTTCCTAAGTAACGCTTTCAAAGACTGTCCATTCTACACATGTGTACCAAATTTCAAGTCAATTGGAGCTACGGTTCAGGAGAAGAAGAGTTTTGTAGGTTTTCGCAAATTTTCAACGCACGGAAAATCCATCATGGCGAAGTTATGGGTTCTTGAGGCTTTTTGTTCCCCATGAGGAATGAGGCATGTACACCAAGTTTCAGAAGATTTGGACAAATGGCGTGGAAATTGTATCACTTTGAATTTTGTTTTTTGGGCGTGGCCTGTAGCGCCACCTATGGGCGAATGTGGACCATTCTTGGTTTGGGGGTACCGATGGCATGGAGTATCAATGTGCCAATTTAGAAAACTTTTGACCAGTGACTTTTGAGCTATTGGGGCTCAAGGAGAAGAATAATAATAATAATAATAAATATAGCTGCAAGCAGCAATGCGGATTCCTCCTCAAAATGGCAAATCATTTAAAATTGATCAGTAGATGGTTGGGGATAAACCCTCCCAATTAAGGAATTCAAAAACATGTCTTTGTCTGAATCCTAAACTAAACATTTTCAATGTACAGGAAAATCCATACCGACCTTATGGATCCTTGAGGCTTTTTTGTTCCCAATGAGAAATGAGGCATGTACACCAAGTTTCAGAAGAATTGGACAAATGGCGTGGAAATGGTATCACTTTGAAAATATTTTTTGGGGCGTGGCCTGTAGCACCACCTATGGTCAAATGTGGGCCATTCTTGGTTTGTGGGTTCCTGTTGGCCTGTAGTATCAATGTACAAAATTAGAAAATATTTGACCAGAAAATGGGAATTTTGGAGTGGCCTGTAGTGCTCCCTAGGGCTTAATGTGGGCCATTCTTGGTTTGTGGGTTCCTGTTGGCCTGTAGAATCAATGTACCAAATTAGAAAATGTTTGACCAGAAAATGGGACTTTTGGGAATTACCTGTAGCTCCCTAATGGCTTAATGTTGGCCATTCTTGGTTTGTGGGTTCCTGTTGGCCTGTAGTATCATTGTACCAAATTAGAACATTTTAGACCAGAAAATGGGAATTTCGGCATGGCCTGTAGCTCCCCTAGGGGTGAATGTTGGCCATTCTTGGTTTGTGGGTTCCTGTTGGCCTGTAGTATCAATGTACCAAATTAGAACATTTTTGACCAGAAAACGGGAATTTTGGCGTGGCCTTTAGCTCCCTAGTGGCTTAATGTCGGCCATTCTTGGTTTGTGGGTTCCTGTTGGCCTGTAGTACCATTGTACCAAATTAGAACATTTTAGACCAGAAAATGGGAATTTCGGCATGGCCTGTAGCTCCTAGGGCTTAATGTTGGCCATTCTTTACAGTACTTCAGAGTGATGTCATCTTGAAGCATGTTAGGTTTGAAAACCATCAGTCAAAATTACATTTGATTTATTGACACGTATATATTGTTAAAATTTGGACATTTACATAAACACTCCTTTCAGCCATTTTGTATCGTGATTCATTTTTCCTAAGTAACGCTTTCAAAGACTTCAATTCTACACATGTGTACCAAATTTCAAGTCAATTGGAGCTACGGTTCAGGAGAAGAAGAGTTTTGTAGGTTTTCGCAAATTTTCAACGTACGGAAAATCCATCATGGCGGAAGTTATGGGTTCTTGAGGCTTTTTTGTTCCCCATGAGAAATGAGGCATGTACACCAAGTTTCAGAAGATTTGGACAAATGGCGTGGAAATGGTATCACTTTGAAAATATTTTTTTGGGCGTGGCCTGTAGCGCCACCTATGGGCGAATGTTGACCATTCTTGGTTTGGGGGTACCCGCTGGCATGGAGTATCAATGTGCCAATTTAGAAAACTTTTGACCAGTGACTTTTGAGCTATTGGGGCTCAAGGAGAAGAATAATAATAATAATAATAAATATAGCTGCAAGCAGCAATGCGGATTCCTCCTCAAAATGGCAAATCATTTAAAATTGATCAGTAGATGGTTGGGGATAAACCCTCCCAATTAAGGAATTCAAAAACATGTCTTTGTCTGAATCCTAAACTAAACATTTTCAATGTACAGGAAAATCCATACCGACCTTATGGATCCTTGAGGCTTTTTTGTTCCCAATGAGAAATGAGGCATGTACACCAAGTTTCAGAAGAATTGGACAAATGGCGTGGAAATGGTATCACTTTGAAAATATTTTTTGGGGCGTGGCCTGTAGCGCCACCTATGGTCGAATGTGGGCCATTCTTGGTTTGTGGGTTCCTGTTGGCCTGTAGTATCAATGTACAAAATTAGAAAATATTTGACCAGAAAATGGGAATTTTGGAGTGGCCTGTAGTGCTCCCTAGGGGCTTAATGTGGGCCATTCTTGGTTTGTGGGTTCCTGTTGGCCTGTAGAATCAATGTACCAAATTAGAAAATGTTTGACCAGAAAATGGGAATTTTGCATGGCCTGTAGCTCTCTAGGGCTGAATGTTGGCCATTCTTGGTTTGTGGGTTCCTGTTGGCCTGTAGTATCAATGTACCAAATTAGAACATTTTTGACCAGAAAACGGAATTTTGGCGTGGCCTTTAGCTCCCTAGTGGCTTAATGTCGGCCATTCTTGGTTTGTGGGTTCCTGTTGGCCTGTAGTACCATTGTACCAAATTAGAACATTTTAGACCAGAAAATGGGAATTTCGGCATGGCCTGTAGCGCCTCTAGGGGCTTAATGTTGGCCATTCTTTATGCTAGTACTTCAGAGTGATGTCATCTTGAAGCATGTTAGGTTTGAAAACCATCAGTCAAAATTACATTTGATTTATTGACACGTATATATTGTTAAAATTTGGACATTTACATAAACACTCCTTTCAGCCATTTTGTATCGTGATTCATTTTTCCTAAGTAACGCTTTCAAAGACTGTCCATTCTACACATGTGTACCAAATTTCAAGTCAATTGAGCTACGGTTCAGGAGAAGAAGAGTTTTGTAGGTTTTCGAAATTTTCAACGCACGGGAAAATCCATCATGGCGGAAGTTATGGGTTCTTGAGGCTTTTTGTTCCCCATGAGGAATGAGGCATGTACACCAAGTTTCAGAAGATTTGGACAAATGGCGGAAATTGTATCACTTTGAATTTTGTTTTTTGGGCGTGGCCTGTAGCGCCACCTATGGGCTAATGTGGGCCATTCTTGGTTTGGGGGTACCGCTGGCATGGAGTATCAATGTGCCAATTTAGAAAATTTTTGACCAGTGACTTTTTGAGCTATTGGGGCTCAAGGAGAAGAATAATAATAATAATAATATAAATATAGCTGCAAGCAGCAATGCGGATTCCTCCTCAAAATGGCAAATCATTTAAAATTGATCAGTAGATGGTTGGGGATAAACCCTCCCAATTAAGGAATTCAAAAAACATGTCTTCGCCTGATTCCTAAACAAAACATTTTCAATGTACAGGAAAATCCATACCGACCTTATGGATCCTTGAGGCTTTTTTGTTCCCAATGAGAAATGCGCATGTACACCAAGTTTCAGAAGAATTGGACAAATGGGGTGGATATTATATCATTTTGAAAAAAAATTTGGGGCGTGGCCTGTAGCGCCACCTATGGGCAAATGTTGGTCATTCTTGGTTTGTGGGTTCCTGTTGGCCTGTAGTATAAATGTACAAAATTAGAAAATATTTGACCAGAAAATGGGAATTTTGGAGTGGCTCTGTAGCTCCCTAGGGGCTTAATGTGGGCCTTTCTTGGTTTGTGGGTTCCTGTCGGCCTGTAGAATCAATACACCAAATTAGAAAATGTTTGACCAGAAAATGGGATTTTTGGAATTACCTGTAGCTTCTCTAATGGCTTAATGTTGGCCATTCGTGGTTTGTGGGTTCCTGTTGGCATGTAGTATCAGTGTACCAAATTAGAACATTTTTGACCAGAAAATGGGAATTTTGGCATGGCCTGTAGCTCTCCTAGGGGTGAATGTTGTCCATTCTTGGTTTGTGGGTTCCTGTCTGCCTGTAGTATCAATGTACCAAATTAAAAAAAATTTGACCAGAAAACGGAATTTTGGCGTGGCCTTTAGCTTCTCTAGTGGCTTAATGTCGGCCATTCTTGGTTTGTGGGTTCCTGTTGGCCTGTAGTACCATTGTACCAAATTAGAACATTTTAGACCAGAAAATGGGAATTTCGACATGGCCTGTAGCTCCCTAGGGGCTTAATGTCGGCCATTCTTTATGCAGTACTTCAGAGTGATGTCATCTTGAAGCATGTTAGGTTTGAAAACCATCAGTCAAAATTACATTTGATTTATTGACAGGTATATATTGTTAAAATTTGGACATTTACATAAACACGTCCTTTCAGACATTTTGTATCACATTCATTTTTCCTAAGTAATGTTTTCAAGGATGTCCATTCTACAAATGTGTACCAAATTTCAAGTCAATTGAGCTACGGTTCAGGAGAAGAAGAGTATTTTTAGGTTTTCGTAAATTTTCAACGCACGGGAAAATCCATCATGGTGAAAGTTATGGGTCCTTAAGGCTTTTTTGTTCCCCATGAGGAATGAGGCATGTACACCAAGTTTCAGAAGATTTAGACAAATGGCGTGGAAATTGTATCACTTTGAATGAAAAATCACTTTGAAAATCTCTACTTTCACTTTCACTTCTCTCTTAAGATTTTTTTTCTGTTTTTTTGTGTGATTTACATAAGCATATCACAAGCAATTTTATTTGAAAGACTATCTAGGCACATAATAACACTGTATAGCTGTGACTGTTTATAACTATTTCAAAATGTAGCCTACAAGCTCACACTTTAAATGGTCAGTGCTTTGATTTTTAAATCATTAAAATAGCAACAGATCCAGTGAAAAAATGGAGTGATTGTGTTTACATGCCATTCAAAAACGTGGCATTTTACAAGGTAAGAGAGAAATAAAAAAACTTAAAATAATACCATTTGTACTTCTCAATTACTTGGGAATGTCTATGTTCAGGACCTAAGGCTAAATTGTTACTGTCTCTTTAAGAGGCTTTTATCGCATGATACGATACTTAAGGCACAGTTCAGTTTAATCTTTTGAGAACTGAGAAGTATCATTATTTTCGTTTTGTGCCATGCTTGTTGCATTTGTATTCATTGTGAGATGATAAAATACAGACTGCGTGGAATGGTTGATTTTGTTCACTTGAATTTTGTGACGGTTTCAGAAAAATAATCGCTAAGACAGAGACTGAGCACCCTGTTTATTTATTTTACAAAAGCACAAGGTTTTGTTGTTATTGTAAGTGTACACAAATAAAAGTACACATTTCATAGTTCGTAATGATGTCTTGCATGTTTCTGTATGGGCAAAAATGACGCAGTATTTTGTTTAAGTTGTTTCCGCTGTTTCGAGAGAAAAATATAGCAGGACGCCATCTGAATAATGCCAGAATAAAATATAATTATTCCAGATTTCTTTCTCAACTGTTTGTTCACTTGAGACATAACAGACTCCTCAATATATCATGTATTTTGACACTCTGTTGTATGAAATTGTCCGCTCAGACGCTAGCAGCAGCTGAAAGACATCGGAGTGCGTGAGTTAGACGCCGACGCTGCTCGCTGTGTCACACAAACAGCTCGCAAAACATGTATTTGAGTTGTTTTGACATTTGTTGAGTTGAATAGTGTAAAATCGCTTGAATGTTCAAACAGGCAAACATTGTATACAACCCACAAACCTTCATGATGATGCGAGCAAAATGATCTCGCCATGGGTTTAGCGTGTTGTCAGAGACAATTAAACAACATCATTCTCGGAAGTTTTGATAATGCTAGGATTGATCAGCCCATCCCTACTTTCTTTAGACATATGTTTCATGTTTGTGTAAGTTTTTGTGACGTGTTTCAGAAAGATATTCGCTTAGACAAAGAGCACACGGTTTATTTTCTTTATTTTACAACAAATAAAAGTACAACTTTCATAGTTTGTGACGATGTATTAAATGTATCTGTATGTGCAAAAATAACGCAGTATTTTGTTTAAGCTGTTAACGCTGTTTCGAGAGAAAAATCTTAACAGGACACCACAGCTGCATCCGTGTTGTTCACAATAATTCATAATTAAATATATTGATACCCAATTTCTTTATCAACTGTTTGTTCACTTGATACATAACAGACACCCCAATATATCATGTATTTTGGTGTATGAAATTGTCCGCTCAAACGCATGAAGCTGTGAAAGCTTAACTCTCATCGGCGCAGCGAAGCGCTAGTCGCGACGCTGCTCGCCGCTGTGTCACACAAACTGCTCGAAACATTTATTTGAGTTGTTTTGCCTTTGTTGAGTTGAATAGTGTAAAATCGCTTGAATGTTCAAGCAGGCAACCATTGTACACAACCAACAAACCTTCGTGGAAGATGCGAAGCAAAATGATCTCACCGAGGATTGCGCGGTTGTCAGAGACAATTAAACAACATCATACTCGGAAGTTTTGATAACGCTAACGCTGTCTCGATAGAGAAAAATCTAACAGGACATCACAGCTGCATCACTAGACCCCTTCAATAATTCATAATTCAATATATTGATACCCGATTTCTTTATCAACTGTTTGTTCACTTGAGATATAGCAGACACCCCAATATATCATGTATTTTGGTGTATGAAATTGTCCGCTGAAACGCAAGAAGGGAAAGCTTAACTCTCATCGGCGCAGTGAACGCTAGACGCGACGCTGCTCGCCGCTGTGTCACACAAACTGCTCGAAAACATTTATTTGAGTTGTTTTGCCTTTGTTGAGTTGAATAGTGTAAAATCGCTTGAATGTTCAAACTGGAAAGCATTAAGACACACAATTGATTTGACATACCTCCATGCAGACGCAAAATGTCTTCTGTAGTCTAAGTCTGAGCTCCACCCACTAGGAGACCTAAATGCTTCATTAGAGAGATTGCTACAGAAGAGCTGCATGTGGTAGACAGAGTTACTCCAGTAGAGGGAGCCTCTTTGCTCAGCCAATGTAAGTGAATGGGATTTTACATGTGGACCATATTTGTCCAGTAGAGGGAGCACTTTTGCTCAGCCATTGTAAATCAATGGGATTTTAAAAATTTTTGATCATCTTTTGTGTGTACATTTACATAAACACGCCCATTTCAGCCATTTTGTATTGTATTCATTTTTGCTAAGTAACGCTTGGAAAGACATACATACTACACACGCGTGCCAAATTCCAAGTCAATTGGAGCTGAGGTTCAGGAGAAGAAGAGTTTTGTAGGTTTTCCAAAATTTTCACTGTACAGGAAAATCCATAATGGCAGAAGTATGGGTCCTTGAGGCTTTTTTGTTCCCCATGAGAAATGAGGCATGTTTACAAAGTTTCAGAAGATTTGGACAAATGGGGTGGAAATTATATCACTTTGAATTTTTGTTTTTGGGCGTGGCCTGTAGCGCCACCTATGGGCTGAATGTTGACCATTCTTGGTTTGGGGGTACCATGGCATGGAGTATCAATGTGCCAATTTAGAAAATTTTTGACCAGTGACTTTTGAGCTATTGGGGCTCAAGGAGAAGAATAATAATAATAATAATAATAATATAAATATAGCTGCAAGCAGCAATGCGGATTCCTCCTCAAAATGGCAAATCATTTAAAATTGATCAGTAGATGGTTGGGGTTAAACCCTCTCAATGGATGAATTCAAAAACATGTATTTCTGTCTGAATCCTAAACTAAACATTTTCAGTGTACAGGAAAATCCATCATCGACCTTATGGATCCTTGAGGCTTTTTTGTTCCCAATGAGAAATGAGGCATGTACACCAAGTTTCAGAAGAATTGGATAAATGGCTGGAAATGGTATCACTTTGAAAATATTTTTTGGGGCGTGGCCTGTAGCACCACCTATGGGCAAATGTGGGCCATTCTTGGTTTGTGGGTTCCTGTTGGCCTGTAGTATCAATGTACAAAATTAGAAAATATTTGACCAGAAAATGGGACTTTTGGGAATTACCTGTAGCGCTCCTAGGGGTGAATGTTGGCCATTCTTGGTTTGAGGGTTCCTGTTGACCTGTAGTATCAATGTACCAAATTAGAACATTTTTGACCATAAAATGGGAATTTCGAATGGCCTCTAGTGCTCCCTAGGGCTTAATGTTGGCCATTCTTTGTTTGTGGGTTCCTGTTGGCCAGTAGTATCAATGTACCATATTAGAAAATTTTTGACCAGAAAACTGAAATTTTGGGAGTGGCCTGTAGCTCTCTAATGGCTTAATGTGGGCCATACTTGGTTTGTGGGTTCCTGTTGGCCTGTAGTATCAATGTACCAAATTATAACATTTTTGACCAGAAAATGGGAATTTCGGCTTGGCCTCTAGCTCACCTAGTGGTGAATGTCGGTCATTCTTGGTTTGTGGATTCCTTTGGCCTGTACTATTAATGTACCAAATTAGAACATTTTTGACCAGAAAATGGGAATTTCGCATGGCCTGTAGTGCTCTCTAGGGCTTAATGTTGGCCATTCTTGGTTTGAGGGTTCCTGTTGACCTGCAGTATCAATGTACCAAATTAGAACGCTTTTGACCAGAAAACGAAATTTTGGAGTAGCTCTGTAGCTCTCTAAGGGCTTAATGTGGGCCACACTTGGTATGTGGGTTCCTGTTGGCCTGTAGTATCAAAGTACCAAATTAGAAAATTTTTGACCAGAAAATGGGAATTTTGGCTTGTCCTGTAGTGCTCCCTAGTGGCTTAATGTCGGTCATTCTTGGTTTGTGGATTCCTGTTGGCCTGTACTATTCTTGTACCAAATTAGAACATTTTTGACCAGAAAATGGGAATTTTGGCTTGTCCTGTAGTGCCCCTAGTGGCTTATGTCGGTCATTCTTGGTTTGTGGATTCCTGTTGGCCTGTACTATTAATTTACCAAATTAGAACATTTTTGACCAGAAAATGGGAATTTTGGCATGGCCATTCTTTGCACAGTACTTCAGAGTGATGTCATCTTGAAGCATGTTAGGTTTGAAAACCATCAGTCAAAATTACATTTGATTTATTGACACGTATATATTGTTAAAATTTGGACATTTACATAAACACTCCTTTCAGCCATTTTGTATCAGTATTCATTTTTCCTAAGTAACGCTTTCAAGGATGTCCATTCTACACATGTGTACCAAATTTCAAGTCAATTGAGCTACGGTTCAGGAGAAGAAGAGTTTTGTAGGTTTTCGCAAATTTTCAACGCACGGGAAAATCCATCATGGCGAAGTTATGGGTTCTTGAGGCTTTTTTGTTCCCCATGAGGAATGAGGCATGTACACCAAATTTCAGAAGATTTGGACAAATGGCGTGGAAATTGTATCACTTTGAATTTTGTTTTTTGGGCGTGGCCTGTAGCGCCACCTATGGGCGTAATGTGGGCCATTCTTGGTTTGGGGGTACCGCTGGCATGGAGTATCAATGTGCCAATTTAGAAAATTTTTGACCAGTGACTTTTGAGCTATTGGGGCTCAAGGAGAAGAATAATAATAATAATAATAAATATAGCTGCAAGCAGCAATGCGGATTCCTCCTCAAAATGGCAAATCATTTAAAATTGATCAGTAGATGGTTGGGGTTAAACCTCTCAATGGATGAATCCAAAAACATGTATTTCTGTCTGAATCCTAAACTAAACATTTTCAGTGTACAGGAAAATCCATACATGACCTTATGGATCCTTGAGGCTTTTTTGTTCCCAATGAGAAATGAGGCATGTACACCAAGATTCAGAAGAATTGGACAAATGGCGTGGAAATGGTATCACTTTGAAAATATTTTTTGGGGCGTGGCCTGTAGCACCACCTATGGGCAAATGTGGGTCATTCTTGGTTTGTGGGTTCCTGTTGGCCTGTAGTATCAATGTACAAAATTAGAAAATATTTGACCAGAAAATGGGAATTTTGGAGTGGCCTGTAGCTCCCTAGGGCTGAATGTGGGCCATTCTTGGTTTGTGGGTTCCTGTTGGCCTGTAGAATCAATGTACCAAATTAGAAAATGTTTGACCAGAAAATGGGACTTTTGGAATTACCTGTAGCTCCTAATGGCTTAATGTTGGCCATTCTTGGTTTGTGGGTTCCTGTTGGCCTGTAGTATCATTGTACCAAATTAGAACATTTTAGACCAGAAAATGGGAATTTCGCATGGCCTGTAGCTTCTCTAGGGGTGAATGTTGGCCATTCTTGGTTTGTGGGTTCCTGTTGGCCTGTAGTATCAATGTACCAAATTAGAACATTTTTGACCAGAAAACGGAATTTTGGCTGGCCTTTAGCTCCCTAGTGGCTTAATGTCGGCCATTCTTGGTTTGTGGGTTCCTGTTGGCCTGTAGTACCATTGTACCAAATTAGAACATTTTAGACCAGAAAATGGGAATTTCGGCATGGCCTGTAGCTGTCTCTAGGGGCTTAATGTTGGCCATTCTTTATGCAAGTACTTCAGAGTGATGTCATCTTGAAGCATGTTAGGTTTGAAAACCATCAGTCAAAATTACATTTGATTTATTGACACGTATATATTGTTAAAATTTGGACATTTACATAAACACTCCTTTCAGCCATTTTGTATCGTGATTCATTTTTCCTAAGTAACGCTTTCAAGGATGTCCATTCTACACATGTGTACCAAATTTCAAGTCAATTGGAGCTACGGTTCAGGAGAAGAAGAGTTTTGTAGGTTTTCGCAAATTTTCAACGCACGGAAAATCCATCATGGCGGAAGTTATGGGTTCTTGAGGCTTTTTGTTCCCCATGAGGAATGAGGCATGTACACCAAATTTCAGAAGATTTGGACAAATGGCGGAAATTGTATCACTTTGAATTTTGTTTTTTGGGCGTGGCCTGTAGCGCCACCTATGGGCTAATGTGGGCCATTCTTGGTTTGGGGGTACCCGCTGGCATGGAGTATCAATGTGCCAATTTAGAAAACTTTTGACCAGTGACTTTTGAGCTATTGGGGCTCAAGGAGAAGAATAATAATAATAATAATAAATATAGCTGCAAGCAGCAATGCGGATTCCTCCTCAAAATGGCAAATCATTTAAAATTGATCAGTAGATGGTTGGGGATAAACCTCCCAATTAAGGAATTCAAAAACATGTCTTCGCCTGATTCCTAAACAAAACATTTTCAATGTACAGGAAAATCCATACCGACCTTATGGATCCTTGAGGCTTTTTTGTTCCCAATGAGAAATGCGCATGTACACCAAGTTTCAGAAGAATTGGACAAATGGGGTGGATATTATATCATTTTGAAAAAAATTTGGGGCGTGGCCTGTAGCGCCACCTATGGGCAAATGTTGGTCATTCTTGGTTTGTGGGTTCCTGTTGGCCTGTAGTATAAATGTACAAAATTAGAAAATATTTGACCAGAAAATGGGAATTTTGAGTGGCTCTGTAGCTCCCTAGGGGCTTAATGTGGGCCTTTCTTGGTTTGTGGGTTCCTGTCGGCCTGTAGAATCAATACACCAAATTAGAAAATGTTTGACCAGAAAATGGGATTTTTGAATTACCTGTAGCTTCTCTAATGGCTTAATGTTGGCCATTCGTGGTTTGTGGGTTCCTGTTGGCATGTAGTATCAGTGTACCAAATTAGAACATTTTTGACCAGAAAATGGGAATTTTGGCATGGCCTGTAGCTCTCTAGGGGTGAATGTTGTCCATTCTTGGTTTGTGGGTTCCTGTCTGCCTGTAGTATCAATGTACCAAATTAAAAAAAATTTGACCAGAAAACGGAATTTTGGCGTGGCCTTTAGCTCTCTAGTGGCTTAATGTCGGCCATTCTTGGTTTGTGGGTTCCTGTTGGCCTGTAGTACCATTGTACCAAATTAGAACATTTTAGACCAGAAAATGGGAATTTCGACATGGCCTGTAGCTTCCTAGGGGCTTAATGTCGGCCATTCTTTATGCAGTACTTCAGAGTGATGTCATCTTGAAGCATGTTAGGTTTGAAAACCATCAGTCAAAATTACATTTGATTTATTGACAGGTATATATTGTTAAAATTTGGACATTTACATAAACACTCCTTTCAGACATTTTGTATCACATTCATTTTTCCTAAGTAATGTTTTCAAGGATGTCCATTCTACAAATGTGTACCAAATTTCAAGTCAATTGGAGCTACGGTTCAGGAGAAGAAGAGTATTTTTAGGTTTTCGCAAATTTTCAACGCACGGGAAAATCCATCATGGTGAAAGTTATGGGTCCTTAAGGCTTTTTTGTTCCCCATGAGGAATGAGGCATGTACACCAAGTTTCAGAAGATTTAGACAAATGGCATGGAAATTGTATCACTTTGAATGAAAAATCACTTTGAAAATCTCTACTTTCACTTTCACTTCTCTTAAGATTTTTTTTCTGTTTTTTTGTGTGATTTACATAAGCATATCACAAGCAATTTTATTTGAAAGACTATCTAGGCACATAATAACACTGTATAGCTGTGACTGTTTATAACTATTTCAAAATGTAGCCTACAAGCTCACACTTTAAATGGTCAGTGCTTTGATTTTTAAATCATTAAAATAGCAACAGATCCAGTGAAAAAATGGAGTGATTGTGTTTACATGCCATTCAAAAACGTGGCATTTTACAAGGTAAGAGAGAAATAAAAAAACTTAAAATAATACCATTTGTACTTCTCAATTACTTGGGAATGTCTATGTTCAGGACCTAAGGCTAAATTGTTACTGTCTCTTTAAGAGGCTTTTATCGCATGATACGATACTTAAGGCACAGTTCAGTTTAATCTTTTGAGAACTGAGAAGTATCATTATTTTCGTTTTGTGCCATGCTTGTTGCATTTGTATTCATTGTGAGATGATAAAATACAGACTGCGTGGAATGGTTGATTTTGTTCACTTGAATTTTGTGACGGTTTCAGAAAAATAATCACTAAGACAGAGACTGAGCACCCTGTTTATTTATTTTACAAAAGCACAAGGTTTTGTTGTTATTGTAAGTGTACACAAATAAAAGTACACATTTCATAGTTCGTAATGATGTCTTGCATGTTTCTGTATGGGCAAAAATGACGCAGTATTTTGTTTAAGTTGTTTCCGCTGTTTCGAGAGAAAAATATAGCAGGACGCCATCTGAATAATGCCAGAATAAAATATAATTATTCCAGATTTCTTTCTCAACTGTTTGTTCACTTGAGACATAACAGACTCCTCAATATATCATGTATTTTGACACTCTGTTGTATGAAATTGTCCGCTCAGACGCTAGCAGCAGCTAAAGACATCGGAGTGCGTGGAGTTAGACGCCGACGCTGCTCGCTGTGTCACACAAACAGCTCGCAAACATGTATTTGAGTTGTTTTGACATTTGTTGAGTTGAATAGTGTAAAATCGCTTGAATGTTCAAACAGGCAAACATTGTATACAACCCACAAACCTTCATGATGATGCGAAAGCAAAAATGATCTCGCCATGGTTTAGCGTGTTGTCAGAGACAATTAAACAACATCATTCTCGGAAGTTTTGATAATGCTAGGATTGATCAGCCCATCCCTACTTTCTTTAGACATATGTTTCATGTTTGTGTAAGTTTTTGTGACGTGTTTCAGAAAGATATTCGCTTAGACAAAGAGCACACGGTTTATTTTCTTTATTTTACAACAAATAAAAGTACAACTTTCATAGTTTGTGACTATGTATTAAATGTATCTGTATGTGCAAAAATAACGCTAGTATTTTGTTTAAGCTGTTAACGCTGTTTCGAGAGAAAAATCTTAACAGGACACCACAGCGCATCCGTGTTGTTCACAATAATTCATAATTAAATATATTGATACCCAATTTCTTTATCAACTGTTTGTTCACTTGATACATAACAGACACCCCAATATATCATGTATTTTGGTGTATGAAATTGTCCGCTCAAACGCATGAAGCTGTGAAAGCTTAACCTCATCGGCGCAGCGAAGGCTAGTCGCGACGCTGCTCGCCGCTGTGTCACACAAACTGCTCGAAAACATTTATTTGAGTTGTTTTGCCTTTGTTGAGTTGAATAGTGTAAAATCGCTTGAATGTTCAAGCAGGCAACCATTGTACACAACCAACAAACCTTCGTGGAAGATGCGAAAGCAAAATGATCTCACCGAGGATTGCGCGGTTGTCAGAGACAATTAAACAACATCATACTCGAAGTTTTGATACGCTAACGCTGTCTCGATAGAGAAAAATCTAACAGGACATCACAGCGCATCACTAGACCCCTTCAATAATTCATAATTCAATATATTGATACCCCATTTCTTTATCAACTGTTTGTTCACTTGAGATATAGCAGACACCCCAATATATCATGTATTTTGGTGTATGAAATTGTCCGCTGAAACGCTAAGAAGGGAAAGCTTAACTCTCATCGGCGCAGTGAACGCTAGACGCGACGCTGCTCGCCGCTGTGTCACACAAACTGCTCGAAACATTTATTTGAGTTGTTTTGCCTTTGTTGAGTTGAATAGTGTAAAATCGCTTGAATGTTCAAACTGGAAAGCATTAAGACACACAATTGATTTGACATACCTCATGCAGACGCAAAATGTCTTCTGTAGTCTAAGTCTGAGCTCCACCCACTAGGAGACCTAAATGCTTCATTAGAGAGATTGCTACAGAAGAGCTGCATGTGGTAGACAGAGTTACTCCAGTAGAGGGAGCCTCTTTGCTCAGCCAATGTAAGTGAATGGGATTTTACATGTGGACCATATTTGTCCAGTAGAGGGAGCACTTTTGCTCAGCCATTGTAAATCAATGGGATTTTAAAAATTTTTGATCATCTTTTGTGTGTACATTTACATAAACACGCCCATTTCAGCCATTTTGTATTGTATTCATTTTTGCTAAGTAACGCTTGGAAAGACATACATACTACACACGTAGCCAAATTCCAAGTCAATTGGAGCTGAGGTTCAGGAGAAGAAGAGTTTTGTAGGTTTTCCAAAATTTTCACTGTACAGGAAAATCCATAATGGCAGAAGTATGGGTCCTTGAGGCTTTTTTGTTCCCCATGAGAAATGAGGCATGTTTACAAAGTTTCAGAAGATTTGGACAAATGGGGTGGAAATTATATCACTTTGAATTTTTGTTTTTGGGCGTGGCCTGTAGCGCCACCTATGGGCTGAATGTTGACCATTCTTGGTTTGGGGGTACCGCTGGCATGGAGTATCAATGTGCCAATTTAGAAAATTTTTGACCAGTGACTTTTGAGCTATTGGGGCTCAAGGAGAAGAATAATAATAATAATAATAATAATAATAATAATAATAATAATAAATATAGCTGCAAAGCAGCAATGCGGATTCCTCCTCAAAATGGCAAATCATTTAAAATTGATCAGTAGATGGTTGGGGATAAACCCTCCCAATTAAGGAATTCAAAAACATGTCTTTGTCTGAATCCTAAACTAAACATTTTCAATGTACAGGAAAATCCATACCGACCTTATGGATCCTTGAGGCTTTTTTGTTCCCAATGAGAAATGAGGCATGTACACCAAGTTTCAGAAGAATTGGACAAATGGCATGGAAATGGTATCACTTTGAAAATATTTTTTGGGGCGTGGCCTGTAGCACCACCTATGGTCGAATGTGGGCCATTCTTGGTTTGTGGGTTCCTGTTGGCCTGTAGTATCAATGTACAAAATTAGAAAATATTTGACCAGAAAATGGGAATTTTGGAGTGGCCTGTAGTGCTCCCTAGGGCTTAATGTGGGCCATTCTTGGTTTGTGGGTTCCTGTTGGCCTGTAGAATCAATGTACCAAATTAGAAAATGTTTGACCAGAAAATGGGACTTTTGGGAATTACCTGTAGCTTCTCTAATGGCTTAATGTTGGCCATTCTTGGTTTGTGGGTTCCTGTTGGCCTGTAGTACCATTGTACCAAATTAGAACATTTTAGACCAGAAAATGGGAATTTCGGCATGGCCTGTAGCTCTCCTAGGGGTGAATGTTGGCCATTCTTGGTTTGTGGGTTCCTGTTGGCCTGTAGTATCAATGTACCAAATTAGAACATTTTTGACCAGAAAACGGAATTTTGGCTGGCCTTTAGCTCTCCTAGTGGCTTAATGTCGGCCATTCTTGGTTTGTGGGTTCCTGTTGGCCTGTAGTACCATTGTACCAAATTAGAACATTTTAGACCAGAAAATGGGAATTTCGGCATGGCCTGTAGCGCTTCCTAGGGGCTTAATGTTGGCCATTCTTATGCAGTACTTCAGAGTGATGTCATCTTGAAGCATGTTAGGTTTGAAAACCATCAGTCAAAATTACATTTGATTTATTGACACGATATATTGTTAAAATTTGGACATTTACATAAACACTCCTTTCAGCCATTTTGTATCAGATTCATTTTTCCTAAGTAACGCTTTCAAAGACTGTCCATTCTACACATGTGTACCAAATTTCAAGTCAATTGGAGCTACGGTTCAGGAGAAGAAGAGTTTTGTAGGTTTTCGCAAATTTTCAACGCACGGAAAATCCATCATGGCGGAAGTTATGGGTTCTTGAGGCTTTTTGTTCCCCATGAGAAATGAGGCATGTACACCAAATTTCAGAAGATTTGGACAAATGGCGGAAATTGTATCACTTTGAATTTTGTTTTTTGGGCGTGGCCTGTAGCGCCACCTATGGGCGAATGTTGACCATTCTTGGTTTGGGGGTACCTGCTGGCATGGACTATCAATGTGCCAATTTAGAAAACTTTTGACCAGTGACTTTTGAGCTATTTGGGCTCAAGGAGAAGAATAATAATAATAATAATAATAAATATAGCTGCAAGCAGCAATGCGGATTCCTCCTCAAAATGGCAAATCATTTAAAATTGATCAGTAGATGGTTGGGGATAAACCCTCCCAATGAAGGAATTCAAAAACATGTACTTCTGTCTGAATCCTAAACTAAACATTTTCAATGTACAGGAAAATCCATACCGACCTTATGGATCCTTGAGGCTTTTTGTTCCCAATGAGAAATGAGGCATGTACACCAAGTTTCAGAAGAATTGGACAAATGGCGTGGAAATGGTATCACTTTGAAAATATTTTTTGGGGCGTGGCCTGTAGCACCACCTATGGGCAAATGTGGGCCATTCTTGGTTTGTGGGTTCCTGTTGGCCTGTAGTATCAATGTACAAAATTAGAAAATATTTGACCAGAAAATGGGAATTTTGGAGTGGCCTGTAGCTTCCCTAGGGGCTGAATGTGGGCCATTCTTGGTTTGTGGGTTCCTGTTGGCCTGTAGAATCAATGTACCAAATTAGAAAATGTTTGACCAGAAAATGGGAATTTTGGGAATTACCTGTAGCTTCCCTAATGGCTTAATGTTGGCCATTCTTGGTTTGTGGGTTCCTGTTGGCCTGTAGTACCATTGTACCAAATTAGAACATTTTAGACCAGAAAATGGGAATTTCGGCATGGCCTGTAGCTGCCTCTAGGGGTGAATGTTGGCCATTCTTGGTTTGTGGGTTCCTGTTGGCCTGTAGTATCAATGTACCAAATTAGAACATTTTTGACCAGAAAACGGAATTTTGGCGTGGCCTTTAGCTCCCTAGTGGCTTAATGTCGGCCATTCTTGGTTTGTGGGTTCCTGTTGGCCTGTAGTACCATTGTACCAAATTAGAACATTTTAGACCAGAAAATGGGAATTTCGGCATGGCCTGTAGCTTCTCTAGGGGCTTAATGTTGGCCATTCTTTGCACAGTACTTCAGAGTGATGTCATCTTGAAGCATGTTAGGTTTGAAAACCATCAGTCAAAATTACATTTGATTTATTGACACGTATATATTGTTAAAATTTGACATTTACATAAACACTCTTTCAGCCATTTTGTATCGGATTCATTTTTCCTAAGTAACGCTTTCAAAGACTGTCCATTCTACACATGTGTACCAAATTTCAAGTCAATTGAGCTACGGTTCAGGAGAAGAAGAGTTTTGTAGGTTTTCGCAAATTTTCAACGCACGGAAAATCCATCATGGCGAAGTTATGGGTTCTTGAGGCTTTTTGTTCCCCATGAGGAATGAGGCATGTACACCAAATTTCAGAAGATTTGGACAAATGGCTGGAAATTGTATCACTTTGAATTTTGTTTTTTGGGCGTGGCCTGTAGCGCCACCTATGGGCGAATGTGGGCCATTCTTGGTTTGGGGGTACCAGCTGGCATGGAGTATCAATGTGCCAATTTAGAAAATTTTTGACCAGTGACTTTTGAGCTATTGGGGCTCAAGGAGAAGAATAATAATAATAATAATAATAATAATAATAATAATAATAATAAAACCATCAATTACATTAGATTCCTCTCCTACGGAGGAATCTAATAATAATAATAATAAAACCATCAATTATAATAGATTCCTCCTACGGAGGAATCTAATAATAATAATAATAATAATAATACCTACCTACGAGGAATCTAATAATAATAAAACCATCAATATAATAGATTCCTCCTTACGAGGAATCTAATAATAATAATAATAATAATAATACATAATAATAATAAAACCATCAATTACAATAGATTCCTCCCTACGGAGGAATCTAATAATAATAATATAAACCATCAATTACAATAGATTCCTCCTACGGAGGAATCTAATAA
>NW_026266712.1:0-24071 GCF_025860055.1 Xyrauchen texanus | reverse complement strand
TTATTGTTGTCATTGAGGGAAAATGCCTAAGTTGCTCCTTAGTACGTAACAACACATTTTTCTGCACCAGTAGGACAGACCTTCCGGGTTGATTATTCAGATGGTAGTGACTGCTCTGATTATGTCATTGTGTACGCTCAAGCAAGTCACAGCAGCTCTCTAAAACAGCACCATATCTTCGTGCACTGAAGAGCATTGTGATGGCAGCAGACTGGCACGCTCAGGTAATGCTCAGCAACATGTTGCCCTAGCAACAAGTAAGAATCACATCTCCCGCACTCGTATACCTACGCTTTTCTGATGCAGAGATATGTGATTTGTTACTTGGTTGCTAGGGTAACCCCATATGGTTGCTAGGCAGTTACCATAGTGATACTAATGAAGTCTCCTTGCCATCCTGAGTAAAATAAGTCAACCCGGAAGTCTCTACTGTTTTCTAGTGCAGAGATATGTGATTTGTTACTCGGTTGCTAGGGTAACCCCATCTGGTTGCTAGGCAGTTACCATAGTGATAGTAATCAAGTGTCCTTGCCATCCTGAGTGAAATAAATCAACCCAGAGGTCTGTGATATTTTCTGGTGCAGAGATATGTGATTTGTTACTTGGTTGCTAGGGTAACCCCATCTGGTTGCTAGGCAGTTACCATAGTGATAGTAATAAAGTGTCCTTGCCATCCTGAATGAAATAAATCAACCCAGAGGTCTGTACTATTTTGTGGTGCAGAGATATGTGATTTGTTACTCGGTTGCTAGGGTAACACCATCTGTTTGCTAGGCAGTTACCATAGTGATAGTAATCAAGTGTCCTTGCCATCCTGAGTGAAATAAATCAACCCAGAGGTCTGTACTATTTTCTGGTGCAGAGATATGTGATTTGTTACTCGGTTGCTAAGGTAACCCCATCTGGTTTCTAGGCAGTTACCATAGTGATACTAATCAAGTGTGCTTGCCATCCTGAGTGAAATAAGTCAACCCGGAAGTCTCTACGTTTTTCTGATGCAGAGATATGTGATTTGTTACTCGGTTGCTAGGGTAAGCCCATGTGGTTGCTAGGAAGTTACCATAGTGATACTAATGAAGTCTCCTTGTCATCCTGATTGAAATAAGTCAACCCGGAAGTCTCTATGTTTTTGTGATGCAGAGATATGTGATTTGTTACTCGGTTGCTAGGGTAACCCCATCTGGTTGCTAGGCAGTTACCATAGTGATACTAATCAAGTGTCCTTGCCATCCTGATTGAAATAAGTCAACCCGGAAGTCTCTATGTTTTTGTGATGCAGAGATATGTGATTTGTTACTCGGTTGCTAGGGTAAGCCCATCTGGTTGCTAGGCAGTTACCATAGTGATACTAATCAAGTCTCCTGGCCATCCTGATTAAAATAAATCAACCCAGAATTCTCTTCAATTTTCTGGTGCAGAGATATGTGATTTGTTACTCGGTTGCTAGGGTAACCCCTCCTTGTTGCTAGGCAGTTACCATAGTGATCATAATCAAGTGTCTTTGCCATCCTGATTGAAATAAACCAACCCAGAAGTATCTACGTTTTTCTGATGCAGAGATATGTGATTTGTTACTTGGTTGCTAGGGTAACCCCATATGGTTGCTAGGCAGTTACCATAGTGATACTAATGAAGTGTCCTTGCCATCCTGAGTAAAATAAGTCAACCCGGAAGTCTCTACTGTTTTGTAGTGCAGAGATATGTGATTTGTTACTCGGTTGCTAGGGTAACCCCATCTGGTTGCTAGGCAGTTACCATAGTGATAGTAATCAGGTCTCCTTGCCATCCTGAGTGAAATAAACCAACCCAGAAGTCTGTACGTTTTTCTGATGCAGAGATATGTGATTTGTTACTTGGTTGCTAGGGTAACCCCATATGGTTGCTAGGCAGTTACCATAGTGATAGTAATGAAGTCTCCTTGCCATCCTGAGTGAAATAAGTCAACCCGGAAATCTCTACAAATTTCTGGTGGAAAGATATGTGATTTGTTACTCGGTTGCTAGGTTAACCCCATCTGGTTTCTAGGCAGTTACCATAGTGATACTAATCAAGTCTCCTGGCCATCCTGATTAAAATAAATCAACCCAGAATTCTCTTCAATTTTCTGGTGCAGAGATATGTGATTTGTTACTCGGTTGCTAGGGTAACCCCTCCTTGTTGCTAGGCAGTTACCATAGTGATCATAATCAAGTGTCTTTGCCATCCTGATTGAAATAAACCAACCCAGAAGTATCTACGTTTTCTGATGCAGAGATATGTGATTTGTTACTTGGTTGCTAGGGTAACCCCATATGGTTGCTAGGCAGTTACCATAGTGATACTAATGAAGTCTCCTTGCCATCCTGAGTAAAATAAGTCAACCCGGAAGTCTCTACTGTTTTCTAGTGCAGAGATATGTGATTTGTTACTCGGTTGCTAGGGTAACCCCATCTGGTTGCTAGGCAGTTACCATAGTGATAGTAATCAAGTGTCCTTGCCATCCTGAGTGAAATAAATCAACCCAGAGGTCTGTGATATTTTCTGGTGCAGAGATATGTGATTTGTTACTTGGTTGCTAGGGTAACCCCATCTGGTTGCTAGGCAGTTACCATAGTGATAGTAATAAAGTGTCCTTGCCATCCTGAATGAAATAAATCAACCCAGAGGTCTGTACTATTTTGTGGTGCAGAGATATGTGATTTGTTACTCGGTTGCTAGGGTAACCCCATCTGGTTGCTAGGCAGTTACCATAGTGATACTAATCAAGTGTCCTTGCCAGCCTGATTGAAATAAGTCAACCCGGAAGTCTCTATGTTTTTGTGATGCAGAGATATGTGATTTGTTACTCGGTTGCTAGGGTAAGCCCATCTGGTTGCTAGGCAGTTACCATAGTGATACTAATGAAGTGTCCTTTCCATCCTGATTGAAATAAGTCAACCCGGAAGTCTCTACGTTTTTCTGATGCAGAGATATGTGATTTGTTACTCGGTTGCTAGGGTAACCCCATCTGGTTGCTAGGCAGTTACCATAGTGATACTAATCAAGTCTCCTTGCCATCCTGATTGAAATAAATCAACCCAGAAGTCTCTCTGATTTTCTGGTGCAGAGATATAGTTACTGCTAAACGGTTGCTAGGGTACTCTGTTTAGTTGCTAGGGAGTGGCTTGGCAGCTGCCAATCATGAATCTCCAAAGGCTGCTTGTCAGTATGAATGATATAAACCAACTCCCATGCCTCTGTGACATTCAGAATGGAAGATATCCCTCTATGGATTTTGGTTGTTAAGGTGCTCGACAATGGTTGCTAGGGAGGGGCTAGGAAGTGTTGATTTGATGCATGATTGGCTGTTTGCTGTCCCGAGTCAAACGAGACCACCCTTGTGTTTCTATGACACTTCTATCCGGAGATATCCCTTTGATATGTTTCAATAGAAGTCTATGGGACTTGTTGCTAAGGTGCTCTTAATGGTTGCTAGGGCGTGGCTTGATAGCTTCACAATGATCCTGAGAGACTGATTGGTCGTCTGAGTAAAATGAGCCCACCCCTCGTCTCTATGACACTGTGATCCAGAGCTATGTTCAATACAAATCCCTATGCCTTTTCATTTCATGGGCCGTCCTACACCATTATAAGTCAATTGGGGCATTTTTGGGCAGCTCCTGCCCCCAGGGGTGCAACTTTTACCCCATATTGAGGTATGCTCTTACAGAGCCTGCCAGCCTCTTCAAATGTGGCAAATCACACGTTTCTACGAAATCCTCGCTTGGAGCTGTGACGCGTCAAAGTTTGTCTCAATGTTAAGTCTATGTGATTTTTCGGCCGCTTTTTGCCCCTGGGGCAAATACCGTACCCCGATCGCTTATAAAAGTCATAGCACACGTGTCCTCAATAGGCCGTTCGATTTGACACCTCATTCGTGGGTCTACGCCAAACGGTGCGGGACGAGTTAGGTGCCGAAGTTTTGTTAAGAGATATAAAATAATAAAAATAAAAATAAAAACTAGATAGGTACATTTCCTGAAGAAAATGTGAGTGGTGCTTGCCGTGGCAAAACTCGTCAAATAGCATGCTGAACTTGAAAAGAACAGAAATTGTGGTCATAAATAAATCAACCCAGAAGTCTGTATAATGTTCTGGTGCAGAAATATGTGATTTGTTACTCGGTTGCTAGGGTAAGCCCATGTGGTTGCTAGGCAGTTACCATAGGTGATACTAATACATGGCTCCTTTCCATCCTGAGTGAAATAAGTCAACCCGGAAGTCTGTACTGTTTTCTGGTGCAGAGATATGTGATTTGTTACTCGGTTGCTAGGGTAACCCCATCTGGTTGCTAGGCAGTTACCATAGTGATACTAATCAAGTCTCCTTGCCATCCTGATTAAAATAAATCAACCCAGAAGTCTCTACAATTTTCTGGTGCAGAGATATGTGATTTGTTACTCGGTTGCTAGGGTAACCCCATCTGGTTGCTAGGCAGTTACCATAGTGATACATAATCAAGTGTCCTTGCCATCCTGATTGAAATAAATCAACCCAGAAGTCTCTACGTTTTTCTGATGCAGAGATATGTGATTTGTTACTTGGTTGCTAGGGTAACCCCATCTGGTTGCTAGGCAGTTACCATAGTGATACTAATGAAGTCTCCTTGCCATCCTGAGTGAAATAAATCAACCCGGAAGTCTCTACTGTTTTCTGGTGCAGAGATATGTGATTTGTTACTCGGTTGCTAGGGTAACCCCATCTGGTTGCTAGGCAGTTACCATAGTGATAGTAATCAAGTGTCCTTGCCATCCTGAGTGAAATAAATCAACCCAGAGGTCTGTACTATTTTCTGGTGCAGAGATATGTGATTTGTTACTCGGTTGCTAGGGTAACCCCATCTGGTTGCTAGGCAGTTACCATAGTGATAGTAATCAAGTGTCCTTGCGATCCTGAGTGAAATAAATCAACCCGGAAGTCTCTACGTTTTTCTGATGCAGAGATATGTGATTTGTTACTCGGTTGCTAGGGTAACCCCATCTGGTTGCTAGGCAGTTACCATAGTGATACTAATGAAGTGTCCTTGCCATCCTGAGTGAAATAAGTCAACCCGGAAGTCTCTATGTTTTTGTGATGCAGAGATATGTGATTTGTTACTCGGTTGCTAGGGTAACCCCATCTGGTTGCTAGGCAGTTACCATAGTGATACTTATCAAGTGTCCTTGCCATCCTGATTGAAATAAGTCAACCCGGAAGTCTCTATGTTTTTGTGATGCAGAGATATGTGATTTGTTACTCGGTTGCTAGGGTAAGCCCATCTGGTTGCTAGGCAGTTACCATAGTGATACTAATCAAGTCTCCTGGCCATCCTGATTAAAATAAATCAACCCAGAATTCTCTTCAATTTTCTGGTGCAGAGATATGTGATTTGTTACTCGGTTGCTAGGGTAACCCCTCCTTGTTGCTAGGCAGTTACCATAGTGATCATAATCAAGTGTCTTTGCCATCCTGATTGAAATAAACCAACCCAGAAGTATCTACGTTTTTCTGATGCAGAGATATGTGATTTGTTACTTGGTTGCTAGGGTAACCCCATATGGTTGCTAGGCAGTTACCATAGTGATACTAATGAAGTGTCCTTGCCATCCTGAGTAAAATAAGTCAACCCGGAAGTCTCTACTGTTTTGTAGTGCAGAGATATGTGATTTGTTACTCGGTTGCTAGGGTAACCCCATCTGGTTGCTAGGCAGTTACCATAGTGATAGTAATCAGGTCTCCTTGCCATCCTGAGTGAAATAAACCAACCCAGAAGTCTGTACGTTTTTCTGATGCAGAGATATGTGATTTGTTACTTGGTTGCTAGGGTAACCCCATATGGTTGCTAGGCAGTTACCATAGTGATAGTAATGAAGTCTCCTTGCCATCCTGAGTGAAATAAGTCAACCCGGAAATCTCTACAAATTTCTGGTGGAAAGATATGTGATTTGTTACTCGGTTGCTAGGTTAACCCCATCTGGTTTCTAGGCAGTTACCATAGTGATACTAATCAAGTCTCCTGGCCATCCTGATTAAAATAAATCAACCCAGAATTCTCTTCAATTTTCTGGTGCAGAGATATGTGATTTGTTACTCGGTTGCTAGGGTAACCCCTCCTTGTTGCTAGGCAGTTACCATAGTGATCATAATCAAGTGTCTTTGCCATCCTGATTGAAATAAACCAACCCAGAAGTATCTACGTTTTCTGATGCAGAGATATGTGATTTGTTACTTGGTTGCTAGGGTAACCCCATATGGTTGCTAGGCAGTTACCATAGTGATACTAATGAAGTCTCCTTGCCATCCTGAGTAAAATAAGTCAACCCGGAAGTCTCTACTGTTTTCTAGTGCAGAGATATGTGATTTGTTACTCGGTTGCTAGGGTAACCCCATCTGGTTGCTAGGCAGTTACCATAGTGATAGTAATCAAGTGTCCTTGCCATCCTGAGTGAAATAAATCAACCCAGAGGTCTGTGATATTTTCTGGTGCAGAGATATGTGATTTGTTACTTGGTTGCTAGGGTAACCCCATCTGGTTGCTAGGCAGTTACCATAGTGATAGTAATAAAGTGTCCTTGCCATCCTGAATGAAATAAATCAACCCAGAGGTCTGTACTATTTTGTGGTGCAGAGATATGTGATTTGTTACTCGGTTGCTAGGGTAACCCCATCTGGTTGCTAGGCAGTTACCATAGTGATACTAATCAAGTGTCCTTGCCAGCCTGATTGAAATAAGTCAACCCGGAAGTCTCTATGTTTTTGTGATGCAGAGATATGTGATTTGTTACTCGGTTGCTAGGGTAAGCCCATCTGGTTGCTAGGCAGTTACCATAGTGATACTAATGAAGTGTCCTTTCCATCCTGATTGAAATAAGTCAACCCGGAAGTCTCTACGTTTTTCTGATGCAGAGATATGTGATTTGTTACTCGGTTGCTAGGGTAACCCCATCTGGTTGCTAGGCAGTTACCATAGTGATACTAATCAAGTCTCCTTGCCATCCTGATTGAAATAAATCAACCCAGAAGTCTCTCTGATTTTCTGGTGCAGAGATATAGTTACTGCTAAACGGTTGCTAGGGTACTCTGTTTAGTTGCTAGGGAGTGGCTTGGCAGCTGCCAATCATGAATCTCCAAAGGCTGCTTGTCAGTATGAATGATATAAACCAACTCCCATGCCTCTGTGACATTCAGAATGGAAGATATCCCTCTATGGATTTTGGTTGTTAAGGTGCTCGACAATGGTTGCTAGGGAGGGGCTAGGAAGTGTTGATTTGATGCATGATTGGCTGTTTGCTGTCCCGAGTCAAACGAGACCACCCTTGTGTTTCTATGACACTTCTATCCGGAGATATCCCTTTGATATGTTTCAATAGAAGTCTATGGGACTTGTTGCTAAGGTGCTCTTAATGGTTGCTAGGGCGTGGCTTGATAGCTTCACAATGATCCTGAGAGACTGATTGGTCGTCTGAGTAAAATGAGCCCACCCCCTCGTCTCTATGACACTGTGATCCAGAGCTATGTTCAATACAAATCCCTATGCCTTTTCATTTCATGGGCCGTCCTACACCATTATAAGTCAATTGGGGCATTTTTGGGCAGCTCCTGCCCCCAGGGGTGCAACTTTTACCCCATATTGAGGTATGCTCTTACAGAGCCTGCCAGCCTCTTCAAATGTGGCAAATCACACGTTTCTACGAAATCCTCGCTTGGAGCTGTGACGCGTCAAAGTTTGTCTCAATGTTAAGTCTATGTGATTTTTCGGCCGCTTTTTTGCCCCTGGGGCAAATACCGTACCCCGATCGCTTATAAAAGTCATAGCACACGTGTCCTCAATAGGCCGTTCGATTTGACACCTCATTCGTGGGTCTACGCCAAACGGTGCGGGACGAGTTAGGTGCCGAAGTTTTGTTAAGAGATATAAAATAAAATAAAAATAACTAGATAGGTACATTTCCTGAAGAAAATGTGAGTGGTGCTTGCCGTGGCAAAACTCGTCAAATAGCCTGCTTGAAAAGAACAGAAATTGTGGTCATAAATAAATCAACCCAGAAGTCTGTATAATTTTCTGGTGCAGAAATATGTGATTTGTTACTAGGTTGCTAGGGTAAGCCCATGTGGTTGCTATGCAGTTAGCAAGGTAATACAATACATGGCTCCTTTCCATCCTGAGTGAAATAAGTCAACCCAAAAATCTGTACTGTTTTCTGGTGCAGAGATATGTGATTTGTTACTCGGTTGCTAGGGTAACCCCATGTGGTTGCTAGGCAGTTACCATAGTGATACTTATCAAGTCTCCTTGCTATCCAGAGTAAAATCAGTCAACCAGGAAGTCTCTACGATGTTGTGATCCAGAGATATGTGATTTGTTATTTGGTTGCTAGGGTAACCCCTCCTTGTTGCTAGGCAGTTACCATAGTGATACTTATCAAGTCTCCTTGCCATCCTGAGTGAAATAAACCAACCCAGAAGTCTCTACGTTTTTCTGATGCAGAGATATGTGATTTGTTACTCGGTTGCTAGGGTAAGCCCATCTGGTTGCTAGGCAGTTACCATAGTGATACTAATCAAGTGTCCTTGCCATCCTGATTGAAATAAGTCAACCCGGAAGTCTCTACGTTTTTCTGATGCAGAGATATGTGATTTGTTACTCGGTTGCTAGGGTAACCCCATCTGGTTGCTAGGCAGTTACCACAGTGATACTAATCAAGTGTCCTTGCCATCCTGATTGAAATAAGTCAACCCGGAAGTCTCTATGTTTTTCTGATGCAGAGATATGTGATTTGTTACTCGGTTGCTAGGGTAACCCCATCTGGTTGCTAGGCAGTTACCATAGTGATACTAATCAAGTCTCCTTGCCATCCTGATTGAAATAAGTCAACCCGGAAGTCTCTACGTTTTTCTGATGCAGAGATATGTGATTTGTTACTCGGTTGCTAGGGTAACCCCATCTGGTTGCTAGGCAGTTACCATAGTGATACTAATCAAGTCTCCTTGCCATCCTGATTGAAATAAGTCAACCCGGAAGTCTGTACGTTTTTCTGATGCAGAGATATGTGATTTGTTACTCGGTTGCTAGGGTAACCCCATCTGGTTGCTAGGCAGTTACCATAGTGATACTAATCAAGTCTCCTTGCCATCCTGATTGAAATAAATCAACCCGGAAGTCTGTACTCTTTTCTGGTGCCGAGATATGTGATTTGTTTCTCGGTTGCTAGGGTAACCCCATCTGGTTGCTAGGCAGTTACCATAGTGATAGTAATCAAGTGTCCTTGCCATCCTGATTGAAATAAATCAACCCGGAAGTCTGTACTCTTTTCTGGTGCCGAGATATGTGATTTGTTTCTCGGTTGCTAGGGTAACCCCATCTGGTTGCTAGGCAGTTAACATAGTGATACTTATCAAGTCTCCTTGCCATCCTGATTGAAATAAGTCAACCCGGAAGTCTCTATGTTTTTGTGATGCAGAGATATGTGATTTGTTACTCGGTTGCTAGGGTAAGCCCATCTGGTTGCTAGGCAGATACCATAGTGATACTAATCAAGTGTCCTTGCCATCCTGATTGAAATAAGTCAACCCGGAAGTCTCTACGTTTTTCTGATGCAGAGATATGTGATTTGTTACTCGGTTGCTAGGGTAAGCTCATCTGGTTGCTAGGCAGTTACCATAGTGATACTAATGAAGTGTCCTTGCCATCCTGATTGAAATAAGTCAACCCGGAAGTCTCTATGTTTTTGTGATGCAGAGATATGTGATTTGTTACTCGGTTGCTAGGGTAAGCCCATCTGGTTGCTAGGCAGTTACCATAGTGATACTAATGAAGTGTCCTTTCCATCCTGATTGAAATAAGTCAACCCGGAAGTCTCTACGTTTTTCTGATGCAGAGATATGTGATTTGTTACTCGGTTGCTAGGGTAACCCCATCTGGTTGCTAGGCAGTTACCATAGTGATACTAATCAAGTCTCCTTGCCATCCTGATTGAAATAAATCAACCCAGAAGTCTCTCTGATTTTGTGGTGCAGAGATATAGTTACTGCTAAACGGTTGCTAGGGTACTCTGTTTAGTTGCTAGGGAGTGGCTTGGCAGCTGCCAATCATGAATCTCCAAAGGCTGCTTGTCAGTATGAATGATATAAACCAACTCCCATGCCTCTGTGACATTCAGAATGGAAGATATCCCTCTATGGATTTTGGTTGTTAAGGTGCTCGACAATGGTTGCTAGGGAGGGGCTAGGAAGTGTTGATTTGATGCATGATTGGCTGTTTGCTGTCCCGAGTCAAACGAGACCACCCTTGTGTTTCTATGACACTTCTATCCGGAGATATCCCTTTGATCTGTTTCAATAGAAGTCTATGGGACTTGTTGCTAAGGTGCTCTTAATGGTTGCTAGGGCGTGGCTTGATAGCTTCACAATGATCCTGAGAGACTGATTGGTCGTCTGAGTAAAATGAGCCCACCCCTGGTCTCTATGACACTGTGATCCAGAGCTATGTTCAATACAAATCCCTATGCCTTTTCATTTCATGGGCCGTCCTACACCATTATAAGTCAATTGGGGCATTTTTGGGCAGCTCCTGCCCCCAGGGGTGCAACTTTTACCCCATATTGAGGTATGCTCTTACAGAGCCTGCCAGCCTCTTCAAATGTGGCAAATCACACGTTTCTGTGAAATCCTCGCTCGGAGCTGTGACGCCTCAAAGTTTGTCACAATGTTAAGTCTATGGGATTTTTCGGCCGCTTTTTTGCCCCTGGGGCAAATACCGTACTCCGATCGCTTATAAAAGTCATAGCACACGTGTCCTCAATAGGCCGTTCGATTTGACACCTCATTTGTGGGTCTACGCCAAACGGTGCGGGACGAGTTAGGTGCCGAAGTTTTGTACGGAGATAGAATAATAATAAAATAAAAGAAGAAAAATAAAACTAGATGGGTACATTTCCTGAAGAAAATGTGAGTGGTGCTTGCCGTGGCAAAACTCGTCAAACAGCATGTTGTAACTGGAAAAGAACAAAAATTATGGTCATAAATAAATCAACCCAGAAGTCTGTACGATTTTCTGGTGCAGAAATATGTGATTTGTTACTCGGTTGCTAGGGTAAGCCCATGTGGTTGCTATGCAGTTACCATAGGTAATACAATACATGGCTCCTTTCCATCCTGAGTGAAATAAGTCAACCCGGAAGTCTGTAGTGTTTTCTGGTGCAGAGATATGTGATTTGTTACTCGGTTGCTAGGGTAACCCCATCTGGTTGCTAGGCAGTTACCATAGTGATACTAATGAAGTGTCCTTGCCATCCTGGTTGAAATAAATCAACCCAGAAGTCTGTACTGTTTTCTGGTGCCGAGATATGTGATTTGTTTCTCGGTTGCTAGGGTAACCCCATCTGGTTGCTAGGCAGTTACCATAGTGATAGTAATCAAGTGTCCTTGCCATCCTGATTGAAATAAATCAACCCGGAAGTCTGTACTCTTTTCTGGTGCCGAGATATGTGATTTGTTTCTCGGTTGCTAGGGTAACCCCATCTGGTTGCTAGGCAGTTACCATAGTGATAGTAATCAAGTGTCCTTGCCATCCTGAGTGAAATAAATCAACCCGGAAGTCAGTACTATTTTGTGGTGCAGAGATATGTGATTTGTTACTCGGTTGCTAGGGTAACCCCATCTGGTTGCTAGGCAGTTACCATAGTGATAGTAATCAAGTGTCCTTGCGATGCTGAGTGAAATAAATCAACCCGGAAGTCTGTACTCTTTTCTGGTGCCGAGATATGTGATTTGTTACTCGGTTGCTAGGGTAACCCCATCTGGTTGCTAGGCAGTTACCATAGTGATAGTAATCAAGTGTCCTTGCCATCCTGATTGAAATAAATCAACCCGGAAGTCTGTACTCTTTTCTGGTGCCGAGATATGTGATTTGTTTCTCGGTTGCTAGGGTAACCCCATCTGGTTGCTAGGCAGTTAACATAGTGATAGTAATCAAGTGTCCTTGCCATCCTGATTGAAATAAATCAACCCGGAAGTCTGTACTCTTTTCTGGTGCCGAGATATGTGATTTGTTTCTCGGTTGCTAGGGTAACCCCATCTGGTTGCTAGGCAGTTACCATAGTGATAGTAATCAAGTGTCCTTGCCATCCTGATTGAAATAAATCAACCCGGAAGTCTGTACTCTTTTCTGGTGCCGAGATATGTGATTTGTTTCTCGGTTGCTAGGGTAACCCCATCTGGTTGCTAGGCAGTTAACATAGTGATACTTATCAAGTCTCCTTGCCATCCTGATTGAAATAAGTCAACCCGGAAGTCTCTATGTTTTTGTGATGCAGAGATATGTGATTTGTTACTCGGTTGCTAGGGTAAGCCCATCTGGTTGCTAGGCAGATACCATAGTGATACTAATCAAGTGTCCTTGCCATCCTGATTGAAATAAGTCAACCCGGAAGTCTCTACGTTTTCTGATGCAGAGATATGTGATTTGTTACTCGGTTGCTAGGGTAAGCTCATCTGGTTGCTAGGCAGTTACCATAGTGATACTAATGAAGTGTCCTTGCCATCCTGATTGAAATAAGTCAACCCGGAAGTCTCTATGTTTTTGTGATGCAGAGATATGTGATTTGTTACTCGGTTGCTAGGGTAAGCCCATCTGGTTGCTAGGCAGTTACCATAGTGATACTAATGAAGTGTCCTTTCCATCCTGATTGAAATAAGTCAACCCGGAAGTCTCTACGTTTTTCTGATGCAGAGATATGTGATTTGTTACTCGGTTGCTAGGGTAACCCCATCTGGTTGCTAGGCAGTTACCATAGTGATACTAATCAAGTCTCCTTGCCATCCTGATTGAAATAAATCAACCCAGAAGTCTCTCTGATTTTGTGGTGCAGAGATATAGTTACTGCTAAACGGTTGCTAGGGTACTCTGTTTAGTTGCTAGGGAGTGGCTTGGCAGCTGCCAATCATGAATCTCCAAAGGCTGCTTGTCAGTATGAATGATATAAACCAACTCCCATGCCTCTGTGACATTCAGAATGGAAGATATCCCTCTATGGATTTTGGTTGTTAAGGTGCTCGACAATGGTTGCTAGGGAGGGGCTAGGAAGTGTTGATTTGATGCATGATTGGCTGTTTGCTGTCCCGAGTCAAACGAGACCACCCTTGTGTTTCTATGACACTTCTATCCGGAGATATCCCTTTGATCTGTTTCAATAGAAGTGTATGGGACTTGTTGCTAAGGTGCTCTTAATGGTTGCTAGGGCGTGGCTTGATAGCTTCACAATGATCCTGAGAGACTGATTGGTCGTCTGAGTAAAATGAGCCCACCCCCTGGTCTCTATGACACTGTGATCCAGAGCTATGTTCAATACAAATCCCTATGCCTTTTCATTTCATGGGCCGTCCTACACCATTATAAGTCAATTGGGGCATTTTTGGGCAGCTCCTGCCCCCCAGGGGTGCAACTTTTACCCCATATTGAGGTATGCTCTTACAGAGCCTGCCAGCCTCTTCAAATGTGGCAAATCACACGTTTCTGTGAAATCCTCGCTCGGAGCTGTGACGCCTCAAAGTTTGTCACAATGTTAAGTCTATGGGATTTTTCGGCCGCTTTTTTGCCCCTGGGGCAAATACCGTACCCCCGATCGCTTATAAAAGTCATAGCACACGTGTCCTCAATAGGCCGTTCGATTTGACACCTCATTTGTGGGTCTACGCCAAACGGTGCGGGACGAGTTAGGTGCCGAAGTTTTGTACGGAGATAGAATAATAATAAAAAGAAGAAAAATAAAAATAAGTATGTGAGATTACAATAGTGATGCTTTGCAAGCACCACTAATAAGTATGTGAGATTACAATAGTGATGCTTTGCAAGCACCACTAATAAAAATAAAAATAAAAAGTATAATAATAAGTATGTGAGATTACAATAGTGATGCTTTGCAAGCACCACTAATAAAAATAATAAGTATGTGAGATTACAATAGTGATGCTTTGCAAGCACCACTAATAAAAATAATAAAAATAATAAGTATGTGAGATTACAATAGTGATGCTTTGCAAGCACCACTAATAAAAATAAAAATAATAAGTATGTGAGATTACAATAGTGATGCTTTGCAAGCACCACTAATAATAAGTATGTGAGATTACAATAGTGATGCTTTGCAAGCACCACTAAATAATAAGTATGTGAGATTACAATAGTGATGCTTTGCAAGCACCACTAATAAGTATGTGAGATTACAATAGTGATGCTTTGCAAGCACCACTAATAAGTATGTGAGATTACAATAGTGATGCTTTGCAAGCACCACTAATAATAAGTATGTGAGATTACAATAGTGATGCTTTGCAAGCACCACTAATAAGTATGTGAGATTACAATAGTGATGCTTTGCAAGCACCACTAATAAGTATGTGAGATTACAATAGTGATGCTTTGCAAGCACCACTAATAAGTATGTGAGATTACAATAGTGATGCTTTGCAAGCACCACTAATAAGTATGTGAGATTACAATAGTGATGCTTTGCAAGCACCACTAATAAGTATGTGAGATTACAATAGTGATGCTTTGCAAGCACCACTAATAAGTATGTGAGATTACAATAGTGATGCTTTGCAAGCACCACTAATAAGTATGTGAGATTACAATAGTGATGCTTTGCAAACACCACTAATAAGTATGTGAGATTACAATAGTGATGCTTTGCAAGCACCACTAATAAGTATGTGAGATTACAATAGTGATGCTTTGCAAGCACCACTAATAAAAATAATAAGTATGTGAGATTACAATAGTGATGCTTTGCAAGCACCACTAATAAGTATGTGAGATTACAATAGTGATGCTTTGCAAGCACCACTAATAAGTATGTGAGATTACAATAGTGATGCTTTGCAAGCACCACTAATAAGTATGTGAGATTACAATAGTGATGCTTTGCAAGCACCACTAATAAGTATGTGAGATTACAATAGTGATGCTTTGCAAGCACCACTAATAAGTATGTGAGATTACAATAGTGATGCTTTGCAAGCACCACTAATAAGTATGTGAGATTACAATAGTGATGCTTTGCAAGCACCACTAATAAGTATGTGAGATTACAATAGTGATGCTTTGCAAGCACCACTAATAAAAATAATAAGTATGTGAGATTACAATAGTGATGCTTTGCAAGCACCACTAATAAGTATGTGAGATTACAATAGTGATGCTTTGCAAGCACCACTAATAAGTATGTGAGATTACAATAGTGATGCTTTGCAAGCACCACTAATAAGTATGTGAGATTACAATAGTGATGCTTTGCAAGCACCACTAATAAGTATGTGAGATTACAATAGTGATGCTTTGCAAGCACCACTAATAAGTATGTGAGATTACAATAGTGATGCTTTGCAAGCACCACTAATAAAAATAATAAGTATGTGAGATTACAATAGTGATGCTTTGCAAGCACCACTAATAAGTATGTGAGATTACAATAGTGATGCTTTGCAAGCACCACTAATAAGTATGTGAGATTACAATAGTGATGCTTTGCAAGCACCACTAATAAGTATGTGAGATTACAATAGTGATGCTTTGCAAGCACCACTAATAAGTTTAAATAGGATTTCAGTAGTTTGGCTTTTTCAAGCCAACCTAATAATAATTCATTTAATTTATGAAGTGCTTTTCTAGACACGGTTGAGAGACAGACATTCACAGTAAAGGCTGTCCATTTAAGGCCATGTAAAATCAGCATGTTTTAAAAACATTGCTGTAAAATAAAGATTTTAAGCAGCATAACTTATGTTGAAAATCATTGTATGGTATGAACAGGAACATAGTTTGTATTTTTCCTGTTAGATTTCTTTTGCAAGTATTTGTAAACTTCAATTTTATTGATAAATCATTCATGTTTCAAATGAACAGCTGTTCTTACATGAACGCCCCCTAAAGGTTCAGCATTGAAACTGTCTGTGATTTAGCAGTTTTGCACAGAGCAGTTCTCAATATGTCCACTATGTGTATATGTGTGTATATATTTGTATCTGTGAGTCGTAAATCTATCTATCTAAATATCTGTCTATCTATCCGTCTTTCTGTCTCTCCGTCTGTCTGTCTGTGTGTCTGTCTGCCTATCTATCTGTCTTTCTGTCTCTGTCTGTCTGTTTGTCTGTGTGTTTATCTATCTGTCTATCTGTCCGTCTGTCTATCTATCTGTCTATCCATCCGTCCGTATGTATGGATGTATGTATGTATATCTGTCTATTTATCTGTCTTGTCTTTTCGATCTATCTATCTATCTATCTGTCTGTCTGTCTGTCTATATGTCTGTCTTTTCTGTCTGTCTATCTATTTGTCTGTCTGTCTGTCTATATGTCTGTCTTTTCTTTCTATCTATCTGTCTGTCTTTTGTCTATCTATTTATCTGTCTATCTTCTGTCTTTTCTATCTGTCTGTCTGTGTCTTGAGTGTCTGTCTGTAACTAATTAACTAACTAATAAAGCTTTTAAATAATGTTTAAAAATTTATGATTACTATTATTATTATTTCACTATATTTCTTTTACTTGTATGTGAGGAGTATTTTTGAGTCCAGTTAATTTTATCAAAGATATTTTTCCAAAAATGAAATAAATTAAAAACAAATAACAGAAGGATATTTTGTAGAAAACAAAATTTTTAGGAAATAAACTGCTTCAAATATTGCATAGGTTTAAAGTTGTAAGTAGGAAAGTGTAATTCTCCATCAGTCCACTAGGGCTAACCCCAGTCCGCTGGGGTTAAAAAATCTGTAGGTATAGAGGTAAAAACGACTTTCACCCTCATTATCTCCACCCTCATTTGCATATCGAATCTGATTGGATGGATTGTTTCATTTGTATACTTGGTATGCTGTTTTTTATGAACAGGAGACTGAATTTGAGACTTTGAACGCACTACAAGAGTCATCTGATACTTTTAAACTATCTTTTGAACAAGAATGGTAAAGTTGCCCCTCTCGGGCTCATTAAGTTGGCTTGTGAGAGCCAACTTACTGAAATCCTATTTAAACTTATTATTATTAAGTTGGCTTGTGAGAGCCAACTTACTGAAATCCTATTTAAACTTAATAATAATAATAATAATAATATTATTATTATTATTATTATTATTAGTGGTGCTTGCAAAGCATCACTATTGTAATCTCACATACTTATTATTTTTATTTTTATTTTTTATTTTTATATCTCTTAACAAAACTTCGGCACCTAACTCGTCCCGCACCGTTTGGCGTAGACCCACGTAATGAGGTGTCAAATCGAACGACCTATTGAGGACACGTGTGCTATGACTTTTATAAGTGTATCGGAGTACGGTATTTGCCCCAGGGGCAAAAAAGCAGCCGAAAAATCCCATAGACTTAACATTGAGACAAACTTTGACGCGTCACAGCTCCAAGCGAGGATTTCAGTAGAAACGTGTGATTTGCCACATTTGAAGAGGCTGGCAGGCTCTGTAAGAGCATACCTCAATATGGGGTAAAAGTTGCACCCCTGGGGGCAGGAGCTGCCCAAAAATGCCCCAATTGACTTATAATGGTGTAGGACGGCCCATGAAATGAAAAGGCATAGGGATTTGTATTGAACATAGCTCTGGATCACAGTGTCATAGAGACGAGGGGTGGGCCTCATTTTACTCAGACGACCAATCAGTCTCTCAGGATCATTGTGAAGCTATCAAGCCACGCCCTAGCAACCATTAAGAGCACCTTAGCAACAAGTCCCATAGACTTCTATTGAAACATATCAAAGGGATATCTCCGGATAGAAGTGTCATAGAAACACAAGGGTGGTCTCGTTTGACTCGGGACAGCAAACAGCCAATCATGCATCAAATCAACACTTCCTAGCCCCTCCCTAGCAACCATTGTCGAGCACCTTAACAACCAAAATCCATAGAGGGATATCTTCCATTCTGAATGTCACAGAGGCATGGGAGTTGGTTTATATCATTCATACTGACAAGCAGCCTTTGGAGATTTCATGATTGGCAGCTGCCAAGCCACTCCCTAGCAACTAAACAGAGTACCCTAGCAACCGTTTAGCAAGTAACTATATCTCTGCACCAGAAAATCAGAGAGACTTCTGGGTTGATTTATTTCAATCAGGATGGCAAGGAGACTTGATTAGTATCACTATGGTAACTGCCTAGCAACCAGATGGGGTTACCCTAGCAACCGAGTAACAAATCACATATCTCTGCATCAGAAAAACGTAGAGACTTCGGGTTGACTTATTTCAATCAGGATGGAAAGGACACTTCATTAGTATCACTATGGTAACTGCCTAGCAACCAGATGGGCTTACCCTAGCAACCGAGTAACAAATCACATATCTCTGCATCACAAAAACATAGAGACTTCCGGGTTGACTTATTTCAATCAGGCTGGCAAGGACACTTGATTACTATCACTATGGTAACTGCCTAGCAACCAGATGGGGTTACCCTAGCAACCGAGTAACAAATCACATATCTCTGCACCACAAAATAGTACAGACCTCTGGGTTGATTTATTTCATTCAGGATGGCAAGGACACTTTATTACTATCACTATGGTAACTGCCTAGCAACCAGATGGGGTTACCCTAGCAACCAAGTAACAAATCACATATCTCTGCACCAGAAAATATCACAGACCTCTGGGTTGATTTATTTCACTCAGGATGGCAAGGACACTTGATTACTATCACTATGGTAACTGCCTAGCAACCAGATGGGGTTACCCTAGCAACCGAGTAACAAATCACATATCTCTGCACTAGAAAACAGTAGAGACTTCCGGGTTGACTTATTTCACTCAGGATGGCAAGGAGACTTCATTAGTATCACTATGGTAACTGCCTAGCAACCATATGGGGTTACCCTAGCAACCAAGTAACAAATCACATATCTCTGCATCAGAAAAGCGTAGATACTTCTGGGTTGGTTTATTTCAATCAGGATGGCAAAGACACTTGATTATGATCACTATGGTAACTGCCTAGCAACAAGGAGAGGTTACCCTAGCAACCGAGTAACAAATCACATATCTCTGCACCAGAAAATTGAAGAGAATTCTGGGTTGATTTATTTTAATCAGGATGGCCAGGAGACTTGATTAGTATCACTATGGTAACTGCCTAGAAACCAGATGGGGTTAACCTAGCAACCGAGTAACAAATCACATATCTTTCCACCAGAAATTTGTAGAGATTTCCGGGTTGACTTATTTCACTCAGGATGGCAAGGACACTTCATTACTATCACTATGGTAACTGCCTAGCAACCATATGGGGTTACCCTAGCAACCAAGTAACAAATCACATATCTCTGCATCAGAAAACGTACAGACTTCTGGGTTGGTTTATTTCACTCAGGATGGCAAGGAGACCTGATTACTATCACTATGGTAACTGCCTAGCAACCAGATGGGGTTACCCTAGCAACCGAGTAACAAATCACATATCTCTGCACTACAAAACAGTAGAGACTTCCGGGTTGACTTATTTTACTCAGGATGGCAAGGACACTTCATTAGTATCACTATGGTAACTGCCTAGCAACCATATGGGGTTACCCTAGCAACCAAGTAACAAATCACATATCTCTGCATCAGAAAAACGTAGATACTTCTGGGTTGGTTTATTTCAATCAGGATGGCAAAGACACTTGATTATGATCACTATGGTAACTGCCTAGCAACAAGGAGGGGTTACCCTAGCAACCGAGTAACAAATCACATATCTCTGCACCAGAAAATTGAAGAGAATTCTGGGTTGATTTATTTTAATCAGGATGGCCAGGACACTTGATTAGTATCACTATGGTAACTGCCTAGCAACCAGATGGGCTTACCCTAGCAACCGAGTAACAAATCACATATCTCTGCATCACAAAAACATAGAGACTTCCGGGTTGACTTATTTCAATCAGGATGGCAAGGACACTTGATTAGTATCACTATGGTAACTGCCTAGCAACCAGATGGGGTTACCCTAGCAACCGAGTAACAAATCACATATCTCTGCATCACAAAAACATAGAGACTTCCGGGTTGACTTATTTCAATCAGGATGACAAGGAGACTTCATTAGTATCACTATGGTAACTTCCTAGCAACCACATGGGCTTACCCTAGCAACCGAGTAACAAATCACATATCTCTGCATCAGAAAAGCGTAGAGACTTCCGGGTTGACTTATTTCACTCAGGATGGCAAGCACACTTGATTAGTATCACTATGGTAACTGCCTAGAAACCAGATGGGGTTACCTTAGCAACCGAGTAACAAATCACATATCTCTGCACCAGAAAATAGTACAGACCTCTGGGTTGATTTATTTCACTCAGGATGGCAAGGACACTTGATTACTATCACTATGGTAACTGCCTAGCAAACAGATGGTGTTACCCTAGCAACCGAGTAACAAATCACATATCTCTGCACCACAAAACAGTACAGACCTCTGGGTTGATTTATTTCATTCAGGATGGCAAGGACACTTTATTACTATCACTATGGTAACTGCCTAGCAACCAGATGGGGTTACCCTAGCAACCAAGTAACAAATCACATATCTCTGCACCAGAAAATATCAGACCTCTGGGTTGATTTATTTCACTCAGGATGGCAAGGACACTTGATTACTATCACTATGGTAACTGCCTAGCAACCAGATGGGGTTACCCTAGCAACCGAGTAACAAATCACATATCTCTGCACTAGAAAACAGTAGAGACTTCCGGGTTGACTTATTTTACTCAGGATGGCAAGGAGACTTCATTAGTATCACTATGGTAACTGCCTAGCAACCATATGGGGTTACCCTAGCAACCAAGTAACAAATCACATATCTCTGCATCAGAAAAACGTAGATACTTCTGGGTTGGTTTATTTCAATCAGGATGGCAAAGACACTTGATTATGATCACTATGGTAACTGCCTAGCAACAAGGAGGGGTTACCCTAGCAACCGAGTAACAAATCACATATCTCTGCACCAGAACATTATACAGACTTCTGGGTTGATTTATTTATGACCACAATTTCTGTTCTTTTGAAGCAGGCTATTTGACGAGTTTTGCCACGGCAAGCACCACTCACATTTTCTTCAGGAAATGTACCTATCTAGTTATTATTATTATTATTATTATTATTATTATTCTGAGACTAAAATTACCAAGACTAACTCCTCCTAGAGCTTTTAAGCTACAGGCACCAAACTCGGCACAGACCTTCAGACTAATCCCGAATAGTGTGCTATATCTTTTCTAACTGATCGGACTTACGGTTTTCCTAAAAATGATGATCAAACTCGGAAAAAACTCCCATTGACTTAACATTGCGGGATGTTCAGAAATTCAAATTCCAACTGACATTTTCACACACACAGACAAAAAGGGCCTGTCAGCCCTGCATCTCTCCCTCTCTCTCTCCCTCAGAGGATTTCTTTTATCAAGCAGCCAAAAAGTAATGACCTAAAATCTTCCTAGCCACACTCTAAAACATGCTAAAAACGTGCTAGCATCTATCTGAGGGTCAATATCTATCTATCTATCTATCTATCTATCTCTCTCTCTATCTATCTATCTAAGGGTAAATATCTATCTATCTATCTATCTATCTATCTAGCAACTAAGTTAAACTTTTTTAACACTACACTGTAGAACTGGCTCATTAGAGTCATTCATTTGGGAATCAGACTACACTGGTCACACTGTATGTTTCACACTGTAGATTCAAAAGAACTGGCTCATTAGAGTCATTAATTTGGGAATCAGACTACACTGGTCACACTGTATGTTTCACATTGTAGATTCAAAAGAACCGGCTCATTAGAGTCATTAATTTGGGAATCAGACTACACTGGTCACACTGTATGTTTCACACTGTAGAGTCAAAAGAACCGGCTCATTAGAGTTATTAATTTGGGAACACACACAGACAAAAAGGGCCTGTCAGCCCTGCATCGCTCCCTCTCTCTCTCCCTCATTGCATAGGGATTTTGTATTGAACATAGCTCTGGATCACAGTGTCATAGAGACGAGGGGGCGGGCTCATTTTACTCAGACGACCAATCAGTCTCTCGGGATCATTGTGAAGCTATCAAGCCACGCCCTAACAAAAATTTAAAGCACCTTAGCAACAACTCCCATAGACTTCTAATGAAAGATATCAAAGGGATATCTCCGGATAGAAGTGTCATAGAAACACAAGGGTGGTCTCGTTTGACTCGGGGCAGCAAACAGCCAATCATGAATCACCACAAAACTTCCTAGCCCCTCCCTAGCAACCATTGTCGAGCACCTTAACAACCAAAATCCATAGAGGGATATCTTCCATTCTGAATGTCACAGAGGCATGGGAGTTGGTTTATATCATTCATACTGACAAGCAGCCTTTGGAGTTTCATGATTGGCAGCTGTCAAGCCACTCCCTAGCAACTAAACAGAGTACCCTAGCAACCGTTTAGCAATAACTATATCTCTGCACCAGAAAATCAGAGAGACTTCTGGGTTGATTTATTTCAATCAGGATGTCAAGGAGACTTGATAAATATCACTATGGTAACTGCCTAGCAACCACATTGGGTTACCCTAGCAACCGAGTAACAAATCATATCTCTGGACCAGAAAATCATAGAGACTTCTGGGTTGGTTTATTTCAATCAGGATGTCAAGAAGACTTGATAAGTATCACTATGGTGACTGCCTAACAACCAGATGGGGTTACCCTAGCAACCGAGTAACAAATCACATATCTCTGCACCAGAAAATCAGAGAGACTTCTGGGTTGATTTATTTCAATCAGGATGGCAAGGAGACTTGATAAGTATCACTACGGTAACTGCCTAGCAACCACATGGGGTTACCTTAGCAACCGAGTAACAAATCACATATCTCTGCATCAGAAAAACGTAGAGACTTCCGGATTGACTTATTTCAATCAGGATGGCAAGGACACTTCATTAGTATCACTATGGTAACTGCCTAGCAACCAGATGGGGTTACCCTAGCAACCGAGTAACAAATCACATATCTATGCACCAGAAAATCATAGAGACTTCTGGGTTGGTTTATTTCAATCAGGATGTCAAGAACACTTGATAAGTATCACTATGGTGACTGCCTAACAACCAGATGGGGTTACCCTAGCAACCGAGTAACAAATCACATATCTCTGCAACAGAAAATCGTAGAGACGTCTGGGTTGATTTATTTCAATCAGGATGGCAAGAAGACTTGATAAGTATCACTATGGTAACTGCCTAGCAACCATATGGGGTTACCCTAGCAACCGAGTAACAAATCACATATCTCTGCAACAGAACAACATAAAGACTTCTGGCTTTGTTCATGGGACTCAGGGTAGCAAGGATCAATCAATCAATCCATCCATCCATCCATCCATCCATCCATCCATCTATCTGTCTATCTATCTGAGGGTAAATATCTATCTATCTATCTCTCTATCTGAGTGTCTGTCTGTCTATCTATCTATCTATCTAGCAACTAAGTTAAACTTTAAACTACTTTAAACTAATTTAAACTATAAACTAATTTAAACTATAAACTACTTTAAACTATAAACTACTTTAAACTAATTTAAACTATAAACAAATTTAAAATTCAAATTACTTTAAACTTCTTCAAACTTTCTGGTCCAAACTTTTTTTTCTAGTTATTTAATTAGTATTATGTTTCACATATAAAGGTTTGTATCAGTTTGTCTAAATGATAGTTGGCAAGTGGATATGGTGAGTGGGTATTTTTTGAGTCCAGTTAATTGTATAAAAGAAATGTTTCCAAAAATGAAATAAATTTAAACAAATAACAGAAGGACTTGTAAACATTTTGTTGTTGTTGTGAGAAAATAAACTGCATCAAATATTGCCCTAATAACTTTTTAAAATAAAGTTACCATAGGTTTAAAGTTGTAAGTGGGAAAGTATAATTCTACATCAGTCCACTAGGGCTAATCCCAGTCCGCTGGGGTTAGTTGGGGTTAAATCACTAGTTGACCCTAACCCCTAGCCCTCTGGGGTTAAAAAATCTGTAGGTATAGAGGTAATTACGAG